>NC_088372.1:34984796-35034796 GCF_034508935.2 Berghia stephanieae
TCCCGTACAACACACAGAACTATGTGTAACCTTTAACGTTTATAGTCTGATTAATACAATTGAGGGATTCTGCTTAATGGTCACGTGACCTTTTGTTGCTATGGTGGCAAATTATTGACATGTCTGCCCTTTTTACTAAAATCTCTTAACGTAAATGTTGCTTCTCGAAGCTCGAAGAAATTAATAACAATGTGAAATTGAATTCCAGAAATGTAAACTCAATAACACATTCATTTGTCTACTTAATTCATTTTTAAAGAGAATAAGCTGGTTATTCAAAATTATAACTTCTTATCCGTACACGAGCGTTAGTTCATGGTTATCTATCATCCGTGACAGAGACAGAAAAACACAAACTGAAAACATTTTAAAAATTGTTAAGGCAAAAATGGAACGATTGACATGTTTATTAGACTAGTTTCGATAAATTATGCGATAACTAGAAACATCATTTTAAAAGTCCTATGCTCTGTATATTGATTAAATAACCCGGGACTCGTACTATGAGATTTTAGTAATACATCAAACTCCATGGGGTAAGGGAAAGGGAACATGTCCGAACAGAGATCGTCAACATTGCATTGCGCATGCGTCTCTCTTATTAAACAACTGAGGAATTCGTTTGGTTAATGAGATGCCTCTAATTATATTTGAAAAAAAATGTTATTATTTACATACTTTTATAAAATAAAAATATAGCCAGTAAACTTATTTTGGAGAAGTTCACAGTGATGCACCTGGTAATCGTTTCTCAGCTATCTTTTAAAGGCTCCATACACGCAAGGTTTTGATCGTGGTTCGATCGCCGATCAGGCAAACCGGAGTGAAAACGCAATGTGTGTGGCCAAATGCCTGGCCGACGAGCAGAGGGACGGTCGATCGCTCGCAAAGCCCGCCTTACTTAATATTTTTCGAGGCGATCGGCGATCGGGGCGTGGCAGTATAAAAAATTGGACATTTTTTTTCTTCGGATTTTCGCTGTTTTGACGTCGGATTCGTGATCAGCGTCAAATTTACAATAGGTTTGATACCAAGAACTATGTTTTTACTCCAAAAATTGATGAAATTAGAAATAAATTTTAATTAATTGTGAGGCTATGTGGTCGACAGAACAGTGCCCCTCCCTGTTCTGTGATGGGGTCTAGTGGTATGACTCCCGCTTTCAGATCGGAAGGTCCAGGTTTCAAGACCCGCCCTGAATGGCGCAGAGTTGAGTCCTTGGGAAAAGCTCTTTACTCACATTTTCTCACCGTACTCAGGTGTAAAATGAGTACATGGCCGTTCGTTGTCTTTGTCGGAAGAAAAATTTGTAATATCGCCTGACAGGCGTCATGTCTCGTCCTTCATGTTTAGTATTGCTGTTGGCTTGGGACCCCTTGTAAAGCGCTTTGAGCACGTAGTGGATATTCCGCCAAATAAATGCAGTGTTATTATTTTTTTTAAATAATATTTTTATAAATTTTGAGTCAGGAAGAGGTAGATGAACAAAAGGTTTCGTTCTTGATCACCGTAAAATTTATAATGGATTTTATACAAAATAAAACAGTTTTCCGACTTTCGTAATTTCCAATGTAATTTCATAATATGACAGTTATTATCGATATTAACCTTTTTATTTTTTTTTTATTTTTTTTTTTTGGTTGTACTTCTCTTTTATTTTTATTTTCTCCTCGTTGACGCGACATCACGGTCGACCTTGACACAAACATAATTTGGGATTGGCAGATGCCAAAAAGCCTTGACTACGTGATGACAGGGGTGGGCATTGATACCAACACACAAAATTGGATGTAACACCTTGAATTATAGTCTACAAACAACCCCCACCCCCCCCCACCCCTCCCAAAAAAAAAAAGAAAAGAAGAAAAAGAGCTGTGTGCGTGTGTGTGTGGAAGGGGGGGGGGGGGTGCGAGCACCTGCCACGGGAGCACTGTCGATTTGTTTTATAAATAATAATAATAATAATAATAATAATAATAATAATAATAATAATAATAATAATAATAATAATAATAATAATATAATAATAATAATAATAATAATAATAATAATAATAATAAATGGCATTTATATAGCGCTTTACCCCGTTGTCACAGGCTCTAAGCGCTTTACAGTGATATAAAACAAAACATATTACAGTGAGACAAGTGTGAAGGAAACGTGATACGAATTCAATTTAACAACAACAAAATATGAAAATAATATTGCAAGATTATGACGTAAAAAGATAAAACTTTAAGCGAGATTTGAACGTTGTCAACGAATCCGAGCATCTCACGTGTGACGGGAGAGAGTTCCAAAAATGGGGGGCCGAAAATTGAAAAGACTGTTCACCTATTTTACGCAATGGCTTAGGTTTGACAAGGATTGATTGGTCACTGCTTGACCTCAAGTTCCTATTGGGGACATATATGTTTAGAAGGTCTTTAATATAAGAGGGACTGTTCGTGCTCAGGGATTTGTAGACAACAGTACAAATCTTATAGGCAACTCTTTTTTCAACAGGAAGTCAATGTAACTCACGGAGAAGAAGAGTTGCTGACGGGTATTTTTTGTTATTGCGTACAATGAGCCTGGCTGCGTTATTTTGAGCAACCTGAAGTTTGCTAATTTTGTCTTTAGCTAAATTCGCCCAAAGGGAGTTACAATAGTCCAATTTAGATAAAACCAGGGAATTAATTAAAAGTTCTGTTATATGCTTCGGTATCAAATTACGAATTTTGCTTATTTTTTTAATTTCTATGTACATAGATTGTATGGTGTTATTCACATGGCTTGTCATGGAAAGATCTTTATCAATGATGACGCCAAGGTTTTTTTGCTTTATTTGAAAATTCTATTGTGCTATTTCCGAGAGTAATAGAAGATTTTTTTTTCCTGTTTAAGGATACTCGGCCTTCCACACATTAAAATCTCAGTTTTACTATCATTTAATTTTAACTTATTGTGGTACATCCAAGATTTAATCTCATTAAAACAGCTCGTAATTCGTTGTATTAAGAACTGTAAATTACTAAGGGTGCTGAATCATATATTTGCGTATCATCTGCATAAAAATGATAACTCAGATTGAATCTGGATATCACACTAGAAAGGGGCTGCATATATACAGAAAAAAGGACAGGGCCAAGAACAGAGCCTTGTGGCACTCCAAAATTTAGTAAAACTTGTTCTGAAGGAACACCATTCACCACGACAGTCTGCCATCAATCCTGTAGATATGATGTAAACCATTTAAGGGCAATTCCTTTTATGCCGAACGTATTTTCTAGTCTTCTTAACAAAATGTCATGGTCAATGGTGTCAAAGGCAGCTGAAAGATCTGAAAGGCATAATACATTGATATTGTTAGCATCAGCATTACATAACAAGTCATTAAAGATTTTAAGAAGCGCCGTTTCAGTACTGTGTTGATGTTTGTAGGCTGACTGAAAGGGTTGTTCCAAACTGTTGTTCTTAAGATGAGATGTTAATTGCGTAAGAACTACCTTCTCCAAAAGTTTTGACAAAAAAGGTAAATTTGATACAGGACGATAATTGTTTAATATATTGTGGTCCAGTGATGGTTTCTTCAGAAGTGGTTTGACGAGGGCACTTTTAAAGCATGATGGAACTTCGCCAGTCAGTATGGATGTATTTATGATTGATGTAATGGATGGTAATAATGTATCGATGGAGCTGGCCAAAAGCTGTGCTGGTAGGGGATCAAGGTCGCAGGATTTAATGGGGGATTTTTTATCAACTCGTTTATGAAACTAGGTGAAACTGGTTGGAACTTGTCTAAAGGGGTACCACAGAATGTATTTGTATCTATAAATGGTTCACGCCGATCTAGTTCTGAACGAATGTTATGGATTTTGTCTTTAAAAAAGTTGACAAATGTGTTTGGCAAGTCTCTTTGATTGGTTGTAGATGGTAATGAAGTGCATCTTTCACGTCCAAGTAGATCATTGCAGATGTTAAATAATTGTTTACAAGATTTAGAAGTTTCGAATTTTGAAAGAAAATACGTGGTCTTTGCCTTTTTTATTGTTGTCTTCCAGGCACGAAATGCGTTCTTGAATATTTCACGATGAATCGTAAGGCCTGATGTTTTCAGCAGTCTTTCTGCTCTCCGACACTTCGTTTTAGCTTCTTTAACGTCCGACGTATACCACGGAGCATACTTGCGGTTGGTGACGGTCCTTGTTTGGAATGGCGCATGTTTATCAAGCGTTTCGATGAGACAACTATTCCACTGGTCTGGAGAAATCATTGAATTTTTAGTTAGTTTTGTTTCTAAATCGCCTCTGAAATTGTCCAAATTAATGCCTTTAATGTTTCTGGTTGATGTGGTGGTGGTTTCTTGGCATGGTTTTGAAACATCAAGATTGAAAGAAATGAGGGAGTGGTCCGAAAAGGGGAGATAATCGACGGTGGCGTTGGTTTTTTGGAACTCTGAATTTTCTACAATTACCCAATCTAAAATATGACCAGCAGAGTGGGTTGGTGTAGTTACGATCTGGCACATGTTGTTCTCCGATAATGACTCGTGCAATTTAGCGGTGTCTGTGACGTTGTCGAAGTGAAAATTAAAGTCGCCGAGTATAATTGAATGGCCAGGACGCGTGTGTTGCAAAGTTAGCATCTCGTTGATTTCCTTCCTAACATCAGGTAATTTTACTTTGTTTTTCTTGTTTGCTGGCGGTCGGTAGATGCAGTTGAAGTTGTATCTTGCATTCTGGAGGGATAATCTAAGATCAATGGCCTCCATTGTTTTGCAGCGCATTTCGAGGATTTCCACATGTTTAGATAATTTTGTTTTATAAAATACGCCAATGCCACCCCCTCGCTGATCTTTCCTTGGATACGATCTAAATTGGTACCCAGGGGGTGTCATAGCCAGTGGCGTAGGGCCTTAAAGGCTATTAAGGCTAAGCCACAGGTCGTCATTGTCTTGAAAGTATGTAAGAATTTAACAATAAAAAGTCACACTTTTAATTTTTCTGTTTCACAAACAATGAAATTCATTGTTGACCTGGTGTTAAAAAACCCTTACAGAGCCTCAAAACTTGAACCAATCACACCGCTTAGAATTTACTACAGCTCGAGTCATACTCGTGCCCCTGACCAATCAGTACAGCGTGTGGCTTTAAAGTAGTGCGGGGCGGTCCTTGGCAAGCTTAAGGACCACGGTCCTACGGTCCTTGGGAAATGAAGACCGCAAGGACCGGTCCTAGGACCGGCGGTCCTTTTCGACATTGAACATTCCTGAGAGACCGTTTTGACCTTTGGGACCATGGGATCGTTCATTCTTGAACCGTTAAAGACCGCTACACGATGAAAACCGTGGTCTACAGGAGTAAAACACACGGAGTAGTCACACTCATTTCAAATTGTAACCTAATTAGAGAAGAGGGGTGATGCCTTCTTTATTTGATCACAGTACTTCATTGTTACTTCGATAATTTAGCGTGAATAAAATTTGAAATTTATCCCCATTAACGGAGATAATGGAATCACCCAAGGCGTTGATCGAGTTGTTCGTGGCGTTTATACACACACGCAACTCCTACCCCCCCCCCCCCCCCCCCCCCACACACACACACACACAAACATGAGAGGGCAGCGAGCATTGAAGAGTAAGAGAGAGACGTGAAGTTATAATAAGAGGGGGTGGATGCGGTAATAAGTAATAAGTAATAAGTGGGGTCGATGGTGACTTTTCGCCAGGTCTAACAAACCCAGCTACCCATTCACTGCTGAGTAGACAGGGATTCAGAAAAAAAAACTCGACTGACCCGGGATCGATCTCTGGCCCTTTGCGTATAAAAGAGTGCTCTATCAACTGAGCTATCGGGGTCCCCAAATATTCTATTGGACCTTTTAAAAATACAGACGTTATAACTGGTTTTTTTGGAAGGAAGAAACTAATGAAACTCATATTATTTGATTAGTTAAAACACCAAACGAAATTTTAATATTATTGTATTATTTTAAATGACAACAATGCGATAGAAAGGAGTGGCGACAAGAGATGGACAAAAGAAAACAAAAAAATCAGACTTGCAACTTGCTAGGTTTGGGACACACACACACACACACACACACACACACACACACACACACACATCTTTAGTAGTCACATACATTTCAAACAATAACCCATTAGAGAAGAGGGGTCATGCCTTCATCATAGATCATTGTCATTGCGATCATTATGGTGTAGTAAATTTTGAAATTTACCCCGTATAATGGAATCGTCCAAGGCGTGCACCTCCTGTTCCCCCCATCTCACACACGAAAGGGCGGTTTGCGGAGTGGAGGGAGGTGGTCGTCTGCCTCTATGGTCGTCTGTGTCGTTTAGTGTATGGCAAAGGGGGTGGGTGCGATTAATTAAGTGGGATGGGTGGTGATTGGTGGAAGATAGGCAAAGGACCGAGGCAACGAATCGCTGGGGAAGTAGTATGGCGCCAGACCGTTGAAAGGTGATAAGAAGTGAGGACCGCCGGCGGTCTTCCTCTTTGGGACCGGACCACGGTTCACAGCTAAAAGACCGTGGGACCGGTCCTCGGTCCGGTCCTCAGCGACTACTAGGTGGAGAAGGCTTCCAGCCATATTCCCACGGTACAACAGGCGATGCATTTCACGTTTGCCGTGTGCTATGACTGTGGGCATCAAGAGGCATCTTGACGTTGAACTGAGTCATTGTGGCTTTCTTACTCGCAGCCACACACAATGACCTAATTGTTCCATTGATGGCAATCGTGTTGTACCTGTTACCCATCCCTCTTCGAGGCGTGTCAGGCATGTGATATTGAATTCCCCATTGTCCCTTTTAACTTGAGTGTGTTAATCTGATGTGTGCAGTGTTTGTTTTTAAAATTTTAATTAATTGCTATTATTAAGTGTGATGAATCACGTTGATTATCTGTTGACCATCAATACCAGTTCTTTGAATAGGGAAAATAAACTTTTGATTAAAAGTCTCCGTCCCCATCAACAAAACGATTTTGTACTCACTATTAAAGACGGGAAACAGAATCGGTCATTTAATTTGATAAAGATTGGTATAGTCGTTTTCCTTGGCTATCGGTGAGAATAGAAAATAAGAGTTTATTTTCTTTTAATTGTATTTTGTTTGGCGATAACAGCAATACAGAATTGTCTTGGACAAGAAGTGGATTTACCTGTTTGAAAAATTTAACACAGAGAGCATAGAACCATCAGAAGTCTAACTTACATTTAAATATCACCACTAGATTGAAAACCGTTGGTACTCTTCACATAGGTGCACAGATTGACAGTGGCTATCGCTTATCTTTAGCCAGGCATGATGAACAAGTTACAAAGAACATACAAATTTTGGTAAAATAATTGAGTGCATCAAATTCTCTCTTCTCTCTCTCTCTCTCTCTCTCTCTCTCTCTCTCTCTCTCTCTCTCTCTCTCTCTCTCTCTCTCTCTCTCTCTCTCTCTCTCTCATTATATATATATATATATATATATATATATATATATATATATATATATGTATATATATATATATATATATATATATATATATATATATATATATATATATATATATATATATATATATATATATTATATATATATATGCGACAACCCATCTCAAATCCAGCCCCATGCTCCTAAATGACCAGGCTACGCCGCTGGTCATAGCTTTTTCAACTGGGTCGTCTCCAGACTGTGAGAGCCATGTCTCTGCTATAAATAATATGTCGAAGTTCTTCTCCGTTAATAAATCGTTTAATTCTTCGGTTTTGTTACGTCAGGACTGTGCATTCAGAAGACCAATAACAATGTTATTGTTGTCGTTTGTGAAACTGTTTGTCGTCGGTACAGTTACAAGTGTTGGTGGTGGACGGGGGTTTGTGTGGGGGCGGGGTGGACGACGAGTTGTTACCATTGAGATGTTGTGTTGTTTCCGTTTGCCTCCCCGAGGCCTGTTCTTATTAATATTATTGTAAAAAATCGGATCACTTGAGTTAAAAATCACAGCTGGAATGTGACGTTGTTTACGTTTACCGCCTCGAGGCCTGTTGTAAAAATCAGATGTTGAATAAAAGTGTTCACAATTATTAAAATAATGATGGTGGTAAATCACGGCTAAAAATAAGGTGAACAATGTTCGTAAGAGTGCGGCGGCCATTAAGTGACTGTGTAAAAATCTTTTAAAACTTACAGTTTCCATGATAAAATACAGAATTATACAGTAGTCCTTTCTTAAGAATTGATAAAAACTATACAATAAGAAACAGTATGTTTTAACGAGTACAACGAAGTAAAAATGTCCAGGTATCAATATGGAGAAATCACAAAACAATTAAAATACACCAGAGCACACAACGACACGTCTTGCCTGTTAGGCGTGTTTACAATAATAATAATAATAATAATAATAATAATAATAATAATAATAATAATAATAATAATAATAATAATAATAATAATAATAATAATAATAATAATGGTAAATAACAAATCTTTATTGTCCACAAAATGGAATAACGTCGACGTTGCTTTTAAAATTAAATCTGATTGCAAATGTATTGATGTTATGCGTATTGGAAAAATACTCACATCTCCATCGGGGTATAACATACTACACAAAACTGTGTAACTTCGAATGTTTATAGTCTGATTGATATAATTTAGTGATAAGTTAATTATAAAAATGGCTGTCTAAAAGCAATAACAATGGGTTGACTAACGTCAAATTCATTGATGCTCTGTGTTAAATTAAAATACTCACAAAGTCCGCTCGCCGGAAATGACGCTCCAGCCCAAAAATCTACATGGAACCTTGAACGTTTATAGTCTGATATATTTTAATGAGAACTAATCATAAAAATGGGTGTGTAAAAACAATAACAATGAGATGAGTGACGTCAATTTGGTTCCTTCTATAAATATCCAAGAACTTTACTCACTCCATCCGTTCTCTCCTCCTTCAATACATATGTATCTATTCTCTCATCAGTTATTGTGCGGCTATGCATGTGGTCTTATGATATGACACTCTCCTTTGGATCGGACGGTATTGGGTTCGAGTCCCGTTCTGAGTTGCGCATAATTGAGTCTTTTGAAATGGCTCTTTACTCTCATTCTCTCACTTTGTTCACGTTTAAAATGAGTACCTCGCTGTTTACAGCGTCGTCTCTGTCGGGAAACACTTGTAATATCGCTTTACAGTCCTGTCTCGTCTAACATGTTTTGCTGTTGGCCAAGGACCCTTATAAAGTGATTTGAGCACCTTTATTGAATATAGCGGTATATATAGCGCAAATAATATCTCTCTCTCTCTCTCTCTCTCTCTCTCTCTCTCTCTCTCTCTCTCGACATGTTACATTAGTATAGCTATTGCTACATATGATACGAATATCTTGGACGGTTATTGATGCTATGAGTTTAGATATACTACTCACAAAATCCGCCAGTCGGAAATAACGTACCGTCACACAAAACTACGAGTAACCTTGAATGTTGAAAGTCTGATTGATATAATTTAGTGAGAACAAATTACCAAAATGGCTGCCTTAATACAATAAAAAAGAGTGGAATGTTGTCAATTTCGTTCCTTCAACAGCCTAATTGATATAATTTAGTGAGAAGTAATCACTATTGTGCGCAAGACGAAAGATAGAATAGAGAGACAGTAACTGGGATCGGTTCTGTCGGCCACATAGCCTCACTATTAATTAAAATTTATTTCTAATTTCACTAATTTTTGGATTAAACACACAGTTCTTAGTATCAAACCTATTGTAAATTTGACGCTGATCACGAATCCGACGTGAAAAACAGCGAAAATCCGAAAAAATTGTCCACTTTTTATACTGCCACGCCCCCGATCGCCGATCGCCTCAAAAAATATCTCACCGTGGCAAAAATCATCTGCGATTAACGCAGGATCGGGTCACAGCGTCCCAGCAGTGCCTGTTCGGCGATCCATCCCGCGATGAGATCTGTGCGTGCATGGAGCCTTTAAGAGTTACCGAACCGTGAAGTCAGTGATTTTACGGCATGTAATCCTAATCTCGGGTGTATTCGTTATTTTTTTTCCCCTTCTTTGCAACAGATCACTGTGAAATTTTCATCAAAATAGGTTAATTGTTTATATTTTTATTTTATAAAAGTATGTATATAATAACATTTTGGAAAGTGATTTCTCAAATATAATAAGTGATATCTCATTATCAAAACGATAGAGAGACGATGTGCAATGCTATGTTGACGTTCTCTCTGTAAGGGCATGCATGTGGTAAGAGATGATTTATTTTTTGGGGGGGGGGGGGGGGGTAAAAACCGTTGTTTTTAGAAATACAGTAGCCTATATTATTAATTTGCAATGTTAACCAAATGGCACATTCTGTGTGTTTTTTTTTTAAAACAAACGACAGTATCTAATAGATTTCAAATTGATCTTTGGTTTTATTTATTTATTTATGTTTTCATTTATTTTAGTTTTGTTTTCACACCAAAGAATGCTTTGTATAAAGTTGGTTTTTAAAAACAAAACAAAAACAGAAACAAACAAACAAACAAAAAAAAAACAAAAAAAAAAAAAAAACACACACACGCACACACACACAAACAAGAAAAAACCCAGAACAAAACAAAACAAAAAAATATCAACAACAACAACAAAATATTAGATTAATAAAATACAGCTAGTTATTTATAGATAACATTATTAACGCCAGCTTTGGCAAATAATGGGTTTTTAGTAATAATTATTAATTTATCGTCAAGTTTTGCGTACTTGATGTTATTTCAACAACAATAATTGTTAGGTGATGTTATGTGGCGAAAGTGATTCTTGTGGGGTAAGGGTAAAGACGGATGGTTGTTTTGCAGTGATGATGCGGATGATGATTGTAATAATGTTGATAATAAAAATTATGATAGTACGTAGTAGCAATAGTAGACGCAGCAGCAGCAGCAGTAGCAGTAGCATATTAGTACTAGTAGTATTAGTGGTAGTAGTAGCAGCAGCAGCAGCAGCAGTAGTAGTAGTAGTAGTAGTAGTAGTAGTAGTAGTAGTAGTAGTAGTGGTAGTAGTAATGACGATGATGATGATGATGATAATAATAATAATAATAATAATATAATAATAATAATAATAATAATAATAATAATAATAATAATAATAATAATAATAATAATAATAATAATAGTAATTATAATTACAATAATAAAAAATGCTTCTACTACTACTACTACTACTACTACTACTACTACTACTACTACTACTACTACTACTACTACTACTACTACTACTACTACTACTAAAAATAATAGAAAATACTATTGCATAGCCAAAATCCACTCAAGGTACAAACAATAGACACCTAGATAACCATTCCTCTCGGACATCGCCATAATGTGTAAGCAATAGCAGTGATTGGTAGACGTAGCGAACTACACATGTTTTACTGTCGAAGGCATGTGTTTAATTAAAATACCCACACTGTTCTCTCGCTTGATCAATAGAACCAACACAGAAAACTATTTGGAAACTTAAATGTTTATAATTTGAAGAGAAATAAAGAAAGAGCGATGAGAGAATAGTGAGATAGAGAAAGGAAGAATGAATAAAGAAAAAGAGAGGAAAAAAAGAAAGAAAGAGAAGAAAAGAAAAACAGAGAGAGAGAGAGAGAGAGAAAGAGAAAGAGAGAGAGAAAGAGAAAGAGAGAGAGAGAGAGAGGCAGAGAGAGAGAAAATGAAAGAAAGAAAGAGAGAGGGGTGAGAACGAAAGAGAGAGGGGGAGAGAAAGAAAGTAAGAAAGAAAGAAAGATAGATATAGAGAATGAAAGAAAGAAGGAAAGAGAGAGAGAGAGAGAGAGAGAGAGAGAGAGAGAGAGAGAGAGAGAGAGAGAGAGAGAGAGAGAGAACTGTATAGAGAAAGAATGAAAGAGTGTTTGTGTGTGAGAAAAAAAAAAAAAAAAAAGAGAGAGAGAGAGAGAGAGAGAGAGAGAGAGAGAGAGAGAGAGAGAGAGAGAGAGAGAGAGAGAGAGAGAGAGAGAGAGGGGGGGGGGGGGGGACATTATTTTGACACAATAAGTCACAATAATTAACCAGCGCACCTGAACTAAGCGAGTGAGGGTCTTAGTGTGTTATCGCCCCGCTGCTCAGCTTATCTGTTACTATTTAACAAGTTTTTTTTTTATATTATCAACAACAAACTGTTTGTCCGAGCACGTGTGAAGGTGTGTCACAAAAAAAAAAAAATAAAATAAAAAAATAAAAAAATAAAAAATTCCATGGTTTGATTTGTCAAAAATCTACTGGTTAGGGCTAGGCCTACTCGTCCACTCTGTGGACTCGTCAAAAATCGACTACATTAGATTGCGGGAATTCTTCGTCTCGACATGCCCACTAAAAACTAACCAGCGGTTGGTGAGTGACCAAGGAATCAAAAATATGTATTAATGATGTCATCTAATAATATGCTTTAATGTGTTAGATGAAATCCCATTGATTTGTTGCAGCAAACAAGATTTAAAGAACAAGAAAAGAAAAAAGACAAATTAGTAATATTTAGCCAGAATTGTAATATCGATCGACTGATGCACGACTCCACTTGCGATGCCATCTTCAATCATTTGAAAGTAGAAAGAGCTTCGAGGTGAGAGCAGAATAGTGCTGGGTCGAGTTTGAAACGATCAAATCGAGCGGGTTTTCGATCGAGTCCTCTAAAATCGAGTCGGTTTCGGGCGGGTTTCGAGTCAGTGACGTCATCGAGCAGTGATTCGTTTGAAAAAAAAAAAAAACACGAGCATCTCGGTTGCCACAGGAAACTTCACAGTCCCCTCCCTCTCTTATGTCTGTGGCTGGCTTAACTGCAGCTGGTTATGATGGGGGCTGCCAGATGGCCAAGTTCAAAATTGGTTACTAAGAAATGTTTTTCTATTATTATTCATTTTTTTTAAAAATCTTTTATTTAAAAAAAAATGAAAAGATAAGTTTTATCCAACTGTAGTCGATTGTTTTATTAATTAAAATCAATGAGTTTTTCAAGGGAGTCAGGATGATTGTGGTGTTTGATAATGTGAGGTTCTATTTGACTATTTGGCCAAGAAAAAATCTGGCTGTTTGGAAGCTTTGATTTTATTTATTTTAATTAATTTTTTTTATGATCGTTCGTCGCATCACACGCACACACCCACACACGCACGCACACACAGGCACACACACGCACACACACACACACACGCCATCAAAACTGCATCAGTTGTTGATTTGGTGATGGGGTGGCACGTCAACCCCCCCCCCCCCCCCCCCCCCCTAATCAGAGAAGGAATACAGCGATATTCACCTTGACATATTTCATATTTATGTCGCGCCAAAAGTTGTCGGGTGTAACCTACATGACCGCCCCCACCTCACATTTGTCACTGGTCGTCATCGAGGCGCGCGCTTTCTTGCTTTGTCGGTTACCTTTCATCACACATGTTCAAATCTTTATCTTATAGCCTATTTACTACTGCTATTAATTTTATTTAAACAGGTGATATTACGGTTGTTGCCTTTCCTGCTCTCGGCTTAGTTAGGTTGCTTTAAAATTTGGGCAGGAATATGAATATTTAACATTGTTACTTCCTGTTTAGTTTTTCTTTGTGTATGTATGTGTGTGTGTGTGTGTGTTGTTGTTGTTGTTGTTGTGGCTGTTGTTGTTTTGTTGAGTTTTGGGGTTGTTTATTTTTTGTTTTGTTTTTTTTTTTTTGGGGGGGGGGGGTGCTTTTCTCTTTTCTGACATCCAAACACCAAACCCGAGACTATTTATTTATTTACATTTAGTTACTTTGTTTGGTTTCTTTTTTTTTTCTCTTCATTTTGTTGTGTTTTTTTTTTGTTTTTTTTTGTTTGTTTTTTTTTTGTTTTGTTTGTTTTTGTTTCCTTTTTTGGGAATGGGAAGAAGGGGTAGTTTTATCCTTAGTCTTTTTAAAAGATGTATGGGATTACCTAACTTGGAACGCACAATAGGGATCGGCGTCGTTTCTGAGTTCAGTCAATTTTTTTTCCTTTTTTTATTGCTCAGTCCATTAAAGTGGAAGTAGGTATGTAGCTGGGTGGACGCTATTTTAGATCAACGGAAAGCACTTTTCGATTTACTAGCATCCTATTAAAAGTTTGGGGTCCCAATAGCTCAGTAGGTAGTGCACTCGCTTAACATGCAAGGGAACCGAGCTCGATTCCGGGTGAAGTAGATACATATATTCTGACCCCTTGTCTACCTAGTAGTGATTGGGAAGCAAAGTCTGTTAGATCTGGCGGAAAGTTCCTTGCGATAGACTAATGGGCAATTGCTTTCGTAAGTTTTCCGATATGGAAACCGGACTGAACTCCGGCTTCATCGGGCCCAATAGCTCTGAAGAAGTACTTTTTAAAAAAAGATTAAAAGCATGCATTTGTTGCGATCCTTAATGTTGTGATTAATAGTTGTTCTGTGGCTCAGCGGTAAGGTGTCTCTTCTTGTCATAAATCAAGCGATGTTAAGCGTTGTAAGTGGTCGAGTGGGTGACAGTGATCCTGGAAAATTCTGATCCCGAAGTTAAGTCCTTGTGTAAGGCACTTACCACACATTACTTTACTCGACTCAGGTGTGAATGTATAACTATCTATAAGCAGTAACGGATACTATTAAGAGTTTTAGTACAAAAAAGACCCGAAACAGGCGACTGGTACTTTATGAAATGGATGTAGGTTTGTATGGCCTGCTAGGGGGGAAATTGAATTATTATGAAGTTCATTGATCCGTGGAAATGAGCTTTGAATTCATACACCTGCTTGACCACTCCGATTCCAATATAAACGACTGATTAATGTTCCCATATTATAAACTATAGTTAGCTGAAAATCTTTCTCTGTCGGGGCCCCAAAAGTATGGAATATATTAGACAAAGAAATCAAAGACGCTCCCGAGCTTTAATACTTTTAGGATTCTTTTGAAACTATTCCTTTTCAGATAAGTTAGCAATAGTATTTGTTTTGTTTTTTTTTTCCTAGGTATGGTCTTTTAGGAGCAATTTGTGAATTCTGCGAGCTGTTTTGATTGATGATTACATTAACATGTGTTGATATTTATTTTATTCATTATAATTAAGGTGATGATGATGCTGGGCTGCTGCTCCTGCTGATAATGATGGTGAAGATAAATAAATTATAAAAATAATAATAAATAAAATTCCCGTTATTCATCCCATAGGGGAGGTTTTTCTCTACGGTCTATTCTAAGGGAAGACTGGAATAACCCAGGCGTCAGCCACAGTGCAGCGCCGCAAATTGAGCTAGGACGAGGTGACTTGCTCAAGGCCACACAGTGCAGCGGCGGGTGATCGAACTCGGTACCTTTGGGGTGCGAACCAAAGACCGAACCGCTGAGCCACGCTGCCCTAATGATGATGATGATGATGATGATGATGATGATGGGAACTAACAAATTACACAGGCATCTAACATTGAAACATTCCATATTCAAAGCTAACGTTTTACTTTACTGTAGGGTAGGGTAGTGTTCATTGATAGATGGATGCGTGTGTGTCATAGAAATAGCCATAGTGTCTGTCTGTCTGTCTGTGTTGTGTGTGTGTGTGTGTGTGTGTGTGTGTGATATTCAACCTTTAGTAGGTTTAATGAAGTCTTGTCACACACGCGTGATACACCTACACGAATTTCCCTGCCACCCAGACACACTAACATCTGACAAGGAATGAGGGCTGTGGAAGAACCACAGACTACCGTGTGCAAACGTTGGCGATTGGTATCGGATGGCAAACTGTGATCGTTTGAAATGATTCGAAACACTCGTTACTCGTTACCCCTCAACTCGCTCGGATCGTGATCGTCTCAAGTCTCAAGATCGTCTCAAGTCTCAAGATCGTCTCAAGCTCGTCTCTACTCGTCAACTCGAATGATCGTTTTATCAACTCGCTCTTCCGGAATTGAGATCGGACGGTGAATCGTGGCTTCGCGCTCGAATGTCGATCGAGTAAAAGCGATCGAATAACCCAACACTAGAGCAGAAGAGAGACAAAAAAGAGGCTGTGGCTTGTTCGTGTTAGGCTTCTATGCTATCACAACAAAACAAACAACAAAATTAATTAAGACATAGATTGACCCATTTTACAGATAATTGAATGGACGTGTTACTTTATCAAGATTATGTGATTGTTATGAGTTCCAGAATGGATTAATAATACTGTCAAAGCGGCGATGGGTTTCTCTTCGGTTTCACGATTTGTCTCACTCTCTCACTCGCAATTACTGTCACAATCAATACTCTGTTGTTGTTCCAGTCAGTTCAGTTATCAAAGAGGTAAGAGCATCATCGTGTTGTTACTGTTATTTAGTTGATTATAAGTTTATTATTCTCATCTTCATTTTGCCAAAGACGTACGCATATGATGAGACTGTTGTTACACTTGCAGAATTAATTACAATCCACAGCTATCCTTCCTCTTTTTAAGTCTTTTGTGTCTACTCATCATCATACTCAACTCGTACTTATATCATTCAGTCATAAAAATAAAAATGAAATGACTGTTACTCATCTAGATTTAGTCAGCTCATTCTGATCATTCCGTATTCTTTTTGCGATTTGTGTGACTGCCTACTGCTTAATCGATGACGCTGTGATTATCCCCAGACACCTGTCAGCCTGTCTGGGGATAATAAAAATTTGTTATCCCCAGACACCTGTCTGGGGATAACGAATTTTCATTATCCCCAGACGCATATTTGAAACTCCGCTCTTTTAAACAATCATCCACATTCCAGAATATGGAATGTTTCCAGATGCACATAGAAATAAGGAAAGTTAATAAAATATCTATAAAAACATAAAATTAACCAACATTAAAATCAGTTGTTACTACATATACATAATATGCGTCGACTTCGAAGTGGGTGTCATGGCCGAATGGTTTAGTCGTCTGCCCTGGAAGTTAGACCATAATCGACGTTGTGGGTTCGAATCCTGGTAACGTCACTTTTTTTTTTAAATTCCGTCTTCTTTTTACAGAACGTTGAAAGGGATAAATGTCCCATCCATCCTCCCCCCACCTCTTTTTTTTATTATTAAACTCTCTCTCTCTCTCTCTCTCTCTCTCTCTCTCTCTCTCTCTCTCTTGTTTTTTTCTAGTTTCTAGCAAATATATTCGTCCCCACTCCGATCTCAAATAGTGTCTTAAAAGAATGAATAATTAAAAAGCAAACAAACAGAAATATTCAGAGAGCGACCAAATGGTCAGATAGAGGAGAAAAAAACAAAACAATAATTGTTTTAAAAAAAAAAACAATAATTGTTTTAAAAATAAAAAAATTTAAGAAATTCATGCTCAGAAACGGAACATTTACATAAAGGGTTAGCAAACAAAAAACTCTAAGGTTTAGGTCAAAATATAAAAAAAAAAAAGAGAGATTTCCCTCGGAGCAGGGAATAGTGTTAACAATCATAATAATAATAATAATAATAATAATAATAATAATAATAATAATAATAATAACAATTATAATAATAATAATAATAATAATAATAATAATAATAATAATAATAATAATAATAATAATAATAATAGTATGATAATAAGAGTATTAATAATAAAAATAATACTATTATTGATAATAATATAATAATGATTATGATGGTAATCGTAATAATAATAACAAATATTACAAATATTACAATTATTATTATTATTATTATTCAGAAAAGCGAGTGGAGCAGGCACTTATGTTGGTAACAACAAGATATGAAGTGAATAGAAAAGTGCCAGAAGACAACAGAGAATAAAAATTTTTTCGCGGCGGTGGTGGGGTTTGAACCTGCGACCTTATTGGTACGACAACTCCGCCTGGCAGGTGAGAGCGTGGCTCTACCGTGTGAGCTATCCACGAACACAAAAATATTCGTTTCAAACTCAAAGTCATTACTAGATCCCTCTCTCACCCACTTCTTGAGATCGCCGATTCGTTCGTACACCACCATCGCGAATAATTTTGACCAGCAGTTAAGCTTAATAGCCAATATTCTCAACACAAACATATAACATAGAAACGATTGAGACATTGAGTATGCTCCGGTGTATGGGGTGAATTTTAATTCAGAAAAGCGAGTGGAGCAGGCACTTATGTTGGTAACAACAAGATATGAAGTGAATAGAAAAGTGCCAGAAGACAACAGAGAATAAAAATTTTTTCGCGGCGGTGGTGGGGTTTGAACCTGCGACCTTATTGGTACGACAACTCCGCCTGGCAGGTGAGAGCGTGGCTCTACCGTGTGAGCTATCCACGAACACAAAAATATTCGTTTCAAACTCAAAGTCATTACTAGATCCCTCTCTCACCCACTTCTTGAGATCGCCGATTCGTTCGTACACCACCATCGCGAATAATTTTGACCAGCAGTTAAGCTTAATAGCCAATATTCTCAACACAAACATATAACATAGAAACGATTGAGACATTGAGTATGCTCCGGTGTATGGGGTGAATTTTTAATTCAGAAAAGTGAGTGGAGCAGGCACTTATGTTGGTAACAACAAGATATGAAGTGAATAGAAAAGTGCCAGAAGACAACAGAGAATAAAAATTTTTTCGCGGCGGTGGTGGGGTTTGAACCTGCGACCTTATTGGTACGACAACTCCGCCTGGCAGGTGAGAGCGTGGCTCTACCGTGTGAGCTATCCACGAACACAAAAATATTCGTTTCAAACTCAAAGTCATTACTAGATCCCTCTCTCACCACTTCTTGAGATCGCCGATTCGTTCGTACACCACCATCGCGAATAATTTTGACCAGCAGTTAAGCTTAATAGCCAATATTCTCAACACAAACATATAACATAGAAACGATTGAGACATTGAGTATGCTCCGGTGTATGGCCCATACACCGGAGCATACTCAATGTCTCAATCGTTTCTATGTTATATGTTTGTGTTGAGAATATTGGCTATTAAGCTTAACTGCTGGTCAAAATTATTCGCGATGGTGGTGTACGAACGAATCGGCGATCTCAAGAAGTGGGTGAGAGAGGGATCTAGTAATGACTTTGAGTTTGAAACGAATATTTTTGTGTTCGTGGATAGCTCACACGGTAGAGCCACGCTCTCACCTGCCAGGCGGAGTTGTCGTACCAATAAGGTCGCAGGTTCAAACCCCACCACCGCCGCGAAAAAATTTTTATTCTCTGTTGTCTTCTGGCACTTTTCTATTCACTTCATATCTTGTTATTATTATTATTATTATTATTATTATTATTATTATTATTATTATTATTATTATTATTATCATCATTGACCAAAACAAAACAAAAAAAAAACAATAGTAGATCTAGAGCAAATTAAATAATGAAATAATATTATCGGAGAAATAAAAAATTCAACTGATTAAAAAAAAACTCTTGCTCGGAACTCGGAACAAAAGTGAAAACAATGAAAATCAATTGGGAAGAAAGAAAGAAAAGTAAAAAAAAAAAAAAATGAGTGGGGGGGGGGGGGGGGGGGGGGGGGGCGGTCGCGACGGGTCGAACCTGTGCAGCTAAAAGGAGTAAAATGAAAGGTGGCCTTACCCACTGAGCTGCCTATCGACACCGCTATCGGAATATTTTAAATTCATATATGAGTATGAGCTAAACATATTTCCACCATTTTTGCTTCCTTGTTTTGGTAGGTTATTTTCATCTCTGATTCGAATAAAAATATGTTGTTGGATCTAGTTTTGTGGACGTGTGATACTAAATTGTATTGTCCTGTGCGAAGCAGACAGGAAAATAACAGGTGTGGGTTTTGGGCTTTGGGGCGAACAACACCATGGCCTAGGAATTCGTCCGCGTCATAAAAATTATTCCCGGTCGTCCCCAAAATTGTGGCCAGAATGAGCAAATTATAGAAACAAGAGATGATCAATAAAGTTAACAGGTAGGTTGGTAATGAAAATTTAAATGGTTGGTGGACTATGAACAGATTTGATGATTAACAACTTTCTTCCTGGTTGAAAATAAAAAGTCGAATTGCCAGTTTGACGTTTTCAGATCAAAGTAACAAAAGAAATTTAATTGATCCATTTGCTTTAAAATATTTTTTTAAAAAAAGAGCTGGATTTGACATTTGATCACTATTTACTTTCATCTTGTGTTAAATATCACTTGATATATTAACTGTTTTGGGACACAACCACTAGTATTTTTTCCAGAATATTTGGTATTTTTCACGCCTAGTTTGGCATTTTGCATAAAATCTTTCTGCCCACTTGCTACATGCGTCTGGGGATAGTATCCTCAGACAGGTGTCTGGGGATAACAAAAATTGGTTATCCCCAGACACCTGTAGGCTACCGTCAATTGTTACGTTGTTAAGGCTAAGCCAATGTCTTTGACTTTGACAATTGACAATTGTAAAAAAATTGCCAAGGAGCGTGCCGATTCATCAACAATATATGCTACAGTGAATAACATAATCAGTCGGATGATGAAAAGGTTTGAACTGAGATATTGCCAAGTTTAGTTAGTTTTACAGCTAGTAATGTTGTAAAAGTATGAAATTTGAGAAAGGCAGTGTCTACGTACACGGTAACCGGGCACCTAGCCTCAGGATCTATGTACACAATAACTCCGGAAACTGGTTTGCCACTACAATACAAGCAATGGATGGACCTCGCTGTGTATGTGTGTGTGTGTGTTATTTTAAAAAATCAAACAATACAGTATAACCCATTATAAAGGCGAGATTCAAGGTTACCATGTATGTTACTTTTACCGTGTACGTAGATCCTGAGGCTAGGTGCCCGGTTGGTAACAAAAATAATGATACTAAGATATCTGCGATATTCCTCTTTATAACGAAGTTATGCATCTTAAATTGAACCCCCCTAAAACTTAGTAAAAGCGAGCTGCAATTTCCAGTCATAACTTTCTTATGGGCGAGTTGGGTCACAATTTGACTCCCACTGCTGCTGCTCACTAAACTGCCTAAAGTTACCGTGATATGCTTGCTGTCGTCATATTTTCGTTGAGAGGTCAATAATAACTGTAATATCAACACCGTCAAGGTATATATAATTGTCTTTTTATTAATGGATTTCAGCGCTCCGATACGGGTTGGTCGATGTTTTCCTGTAAAAAGTCAGTTAATTTTTGTCTCCTGAATCACCGACCCTAAATGACTAATCAAAGTGATCATGTTGAATATGTGCATTCCTTATAAAATAATGATATCATGTGTGGCAAAAGTCACTATGTCACAAGGGTCCGGTGCAGCATTTGTTTTCTTTTTACTTTACTCAGCCACTGATTGGGTAGTTAGGTCTATTAGATCTGGCAGAAGTAAATTGTGATAGTGATAGACAAGTGTAAATCCAAGGGTAGAGAGAAAATTACTATTGCTCCCCTTTTAATGCTATAGAAATCAGAGGATAAACTTTGACATCATGGACTATTTTTGTTTTTGTTCTCTCTCTCTCTCTCTCTCTCTCTCTCTCTCTCTCTCTCTCTCTCTCTCTCTCTCTCTCTCTCTCTCTCTTTCTCTGTTGCCAAACACATACGCATATGATGGGACTATTGCTTGGGTGCTCGAATTTCTTACGGAGAGAGCACAATATGTTCAATTAGGGCAAAACAAATCTTCCTGTATAACTACAAATACTGGCACTCCTCAAGGTTGTGTATTGTCCCCTGTATTATTCACAATATACACGAATGACTGTAGAAGTCAAAACCTGAGTGTACCTTTAATAAAGTTTGCAGATGACACCGCTCTTCAAGGCCTCATAACAAATGGCAACGAAGTGGCTTATAGGCAAGAAATTGATAGATTTGTGTCTTGGTGTGATGCCCACCACCTAGAGCTTAACATAAGCAAGACAAAGGAGCTAGTGATTGACTTTAGGAGAGTGAAGGAACCGATAGAACCGTTAAAATTAAAGGACCAATTCGTCCAGCGAGTTCCTCACTACAAATACCTTGGTGTAACGATTGATGACAGGCTCAAGTGGGATGAACACTTGAAAATAATTAGGCATAAGATGTGCAGACGTACATATTTTTTATCGAAACCCTCTCAGTTTAGAATAGATAAAACCCTCTGCACATTATTTTATAGAGCAGTAATCAAAAGTGTTTTGTCATTTTGTATAACAGCTTGGGGAGGCAATTGCTTAGCAGTGGAAAGGAACAAAATAAATTCAAATATTAAAAAATCCATTAAACGCTATATAAATGATGTTGACGATGTAGATCTTTTATACGAGAAATTTTGTATAAATAAAATAACTAAAATATTAAATGACCAGTATCATCCACTAAGACCATCAATTATTATGTCAGAAAGAAGTGGTCGCCCTTTCTCTATTTCAACGAAAACAGAGAGACACCGAAAATCTTTTCTGCCGTCCAGTATTAGGCTTTATAACAACAAGCAATAATCATTTTATATAATTATTTCTCATTTTTACTTTTTAAAAATATAAATATTAATTTATTAATTTATTTGTTTTGCAATCTTTTCAATTTTCAATTTATAGTGACAGTTTTAACTATTTTACAGTGTTGAAATTATTCATATTATAAAGCGCAGCTCTGGTTATAGAGCTGCTCCTTTTTTATATATATACATCCTATTTCCATTGTATTTTTATCTTATGTGTAAATTATAACACGTCTGTACAAAAAATTTCCTTTTTGGGATGCAATAAAGTATTATTATTATTATTATTATTATTATTATTATTATTATTATTATTATTATTATTATTATTATTGTTACACTTGCAAAAGTAGTCACAACTCAGTCAATTAACCTAAATACTTTCCTCTTTTATGTAAGTGTAAAGTTCATTTAGCATATTTGTAGATATCGCCAGTTTATGCTGCGATATATATATTATTATATATATATATATATATATATATATATTATATATATATTATATATATATATATATTATATATATATATATATTATATATATATATTTATGAGCCAAGGTCAAAAGGTGCCAATTTTTTTTCTCAAAATAAAAGTGACATAATAGTCATTCATGTTTCTATATGTGTAGCAAAAACCCTGTACTTCATGAATCAAAGGCCCTTTAGATAACTTTAAGGTCTAACGCAGCATAATATCGTCAACAATGCCTATAAGTTGCTGGTGTCACCTGTGACCGCTGACACCAAAATGAGACAAAAAACTCTATAACCAAATGATTTTTGTTGAGTATCAAACTTTATTTTGTAAGTTATAGACAAAAAGACACAATCAACAACAATCATAGTACAATAATATTACCAACTATTGGAGAAAATGTTGCTTTTTGGTGTCATCGGTCACAAGCAACATAGAATGCAAATATATTATTTCATTAAAATGTTTGTACATTAACAAAAACAACAATATTGCATATGTTTATTACCAGCAATGTTCAGAAACTTTTGGAATAAAATGTTGGGAAATAATGTGACCAAAGCATATCTTATTTAGCGACATTGTGTCACTTGTGACATTAGACCGATGACACCATTACTTATGTCGCAAGCAATACCAAATTGCAATTTCGACAATATATCATTAATTTCAGTCAAACCAGTGTAATAACCACAGTTAAATATGGAATTTAATAATATTTCAGAAACCAAAGACTTCAAAAATAGAAATATACATGGAAATTAGAGCATCTGAATGTGACTTGTGACATAAGACCGGTGACACCATTACTTATGTCACAAGCAACACCAAATCACACTTTCGTCCATAATATATCATTATTTTCAGTCAAAAAAGCACAATAACCTACTCTAAAATGAAATTCAATAATATTTTAAGAAACTAAATACTTTCAAATTGGAAATATACTTAGAAATTAGTAATAGCATTGTTGCTATTACTTTGGTCAAAATCGCAATAGAACGCAATTTTGCCTCAATGAATCAAAAATAGCAACTGAACACATGTAATATAGCCTGTTAAAATGTAATTCAATGACATTTCAAGCTTTGAAGAACATGAAAACAGAAATACATCAGAAACTTCAAACTTAAGTGTCACCTGTGACATTTTAACCAATGACACCAATGGTCACAAAAAGTACCAGAAGTCACACAAACACTAGATAAATATCAGCCATGGTAATGAATTCATGTAACCATACGGTAACCATCACCATACTGCTCAAATCTGCTAGTTTGTAGTAATTTAGTGTGTTAATAGTAAATCAAATCAAATTTCTTGACAACCCTTCTTTTATCTGGATTCGTCAAAAGCTTGAGTTTTGTCTTTTTCTTGAGTGATACAATCCTGAAACATAAAAAAATTAGAATTACAAGGAAATAATTAATTGTGTCAAAATCAGTCTTATGTGAGATGTCATAATATCATATTTGTAAATAGAATAACAGCTGAAAACATAATTTTTTGGTGGCACTTTGTAGTAATATCCAATATCAAGTGTTGCTTGTGACAATGAAAAATAGCGATGACACCAAAGTTCAACTTACCTTTTCTGCCTGGAGCCACGCTGGAAAGGCAAATGAACGTGCTGCACTTCAAAGACTAGTAAGAAGGGTGGATCCAAATTGCGAATCGCCATTTAACGAAACAAACTTCCACGTGTTCACGCATGCCGTGTTGCTTGTGACAAATGACACCAAAACCAATAAGCCTCAATATCGGCAAAACGGTATACATTTAATCCAAGATTTGAGTTCAGATAGTAAATCTATGCTTTTTTCTCATAATAAAACATTTTATAAACATTTAACATGAGCTTTAAAGTTTCGTGTCGAGTCTTAGTAATTGTGCTGTGTTTGATGACACCAAAGGTCACAAGCAACACCAACTTTTTAAGAACTCTATACGAAACTTAATCAGATATGTAATCTACTGCAATTGCGTTTAAAAGTAAATTTTGACTTTATACTATTAGTCAAATTTCAATCAAGGGGGCTAAACCATCAAATTTAATTTCTACATGATTTCTAAAAAGGTGATGCGTTGACCTCGTTTTAAGCACATGCCAAACAGCATTCAAATTTCACTTTCAAGTTGTTTATTTCATATCCTATTGAACAGAGCATGTTGAGCTATCTCATTTTATCTCTTCTTCATATTATCAATTGATTACAAGCATTAACCCAATGAAAACCGCCCATAATTAAGTAAAAATTAAATTTTCTTAACACTGGTATCAGGCGGGCACCTTTTGACCTTGGCTCATATATATATATATATATATATATATATATATATATATATATATATATATATATATATATATATATATATATATATATATATATATATATATATATATATATATATATATATATATATATATATATGAATACTTCACATTTTAATACAGATTGAATTTTAGATGGGTTGTTCCCTATTTACTCTCTAACATCAAAAGTGAAAAATACAGCCCGACTAGTTATCTTTGTCTTTGACCAATACATGTTGGTAGCTGGAATGATTGATGTGCTGCCGTCGTAGTCCTTCAAAGCCATTAGACCTGTGGAGATGGAGTTTATCCCAGTTTAAAACTGCTTGCTACCGTTGCCGTTTGGAAGGGATGCTAGTCTATTGTAATTGGAAAGATCTAACAGACCCAGCTACCCAATCACTGCTGGGTAGATAAAAAAGAAATAAAGTATTGACTTCACCCAACTGAGTTCCCCCCCCCCCCCCATTTTATTATTAAGATTTTTGTAAAACACTTATAGGTTAATTTAATCGGACGAAGCACTCATTGGTGCCATAATATATCACTGTTTACTTTAATTTTTAATAGTTATACGTTCCTCCATGGTGATGTAAATATGTGATATGATTTTTGGATATGCGACCTAATGGTATGACGCTCGTCTCGGACTTGAAGGTTCTGGGTTCGAGTCCTGTTCTGAGTAGTGCATAGTTGAGTTCTTGGAAAAGGCTCCTTGCTCTCATTCTCTAACCATACTCAGATGTAAAGTGAGTACCTGGCTGTCAACAGTATTGTCTCCAGTATAAAGAAATGTAATATCGCCTGACATGCGTCACATGTCGTCTTGCATGTTAAGTGTCGCAGTTGGCTAACGATCCCTTGTAAAGTGCTTTGAGCTTAGTTTAGTGGATATTATGCTATTCAAAAGCTCAATTATATGATCTGTAAGAAGTTTCTTTATAAACATTTGTTCCTTTCTGAATTTTTAGCATTTTCACCTTTTTTTTTTCCTTTTTTCTTTTCGAACAGTCCTCTTAGTTTAGGAAACCTTCATTTTAAAACAGATTAGAAATTTTGAAGGAGCTGGACAAATTAAGATACAATAAGGTAAAATACAGTTTTATAAATGATCTTCGCTTTATCCCTGTAGATATATAGGGTTCGAGTACCATCCACTACTCTGTTTGGCTTTGTGACCTAACATGGGGTTCTGTAATGCAGCTAACATCTCGGGTATTTCAGTCTTCCCTTGTAATATATGGTGATGCTTTGCATTTACTTTTAAAATTGCATAACATCCGCCAGCCGGATATAACACGAACCTATACATAAAACTATGTATAGTCTGAAACGTTTATAGTCTGAATTGAGTGAGAATTACTCATAAAAATGGCTGGCCAAAAAAAACAATGACAAAGAGCTGAGTGACGTCAATTTCGTTTCATTATATATATATATATATTATATATATATATATATATATATATATATATATGTATATATATATAAGATATATTTCTCATAGAGATAAATGAAGGAAATGTCATTTATTTTTTACATAAATAGAAAATATAGATGAAAGTTCTTCAAAATGCTTCCTATTACTTATTATTTGCTACAAAATTTCCTTTGCATAAAATACAAGCTGTCTACAATGTCTTGTCTTGTCACAAAAGTCAAACAATGTTTAAGCGTGGTCAGTGGCAAGATGGGTGACCGCGGTCGTGGAAAATTCTGGTCCTGATGTTGTGTCTTTGGATAAAGAACTTTCACACTAATTATCTCACTCTACTCAGGTTGAATTAAATGCCAAAGACTTTCCTTATAAAGCAGCCGAAAAACATTTAATGAGAACGTTTAGTTCTTGACTGCCACTGCCCCAGAATGTATAGTATTAACTTGAGCAATGAACCATTAAAACATTTTTATTTGGGGGGGGGGGGGGGGGGGGGGGGGGGGGGGGGGGGGGGGGGTCTTTTCTTTTCTTTTCTTTTCTATATGGTTGAATAAATGATAATAGATTTTTCTTTTTTTTTTTTCCAGTATCGCTAACGCCGTCAAGCAGGAACAAATAATCATTACGTTGAATTGTGTGATTAATCCTAATGTGCAATAATAGCTTTCTTTACTTTATGGATGGCTAATCGTGAATACATTGACTGCATTGTTTGCTTTGTTTCCATTCATTTAGACGACAATAATTCATTTTATTTGTGTGTGTGTGTGTGTGTGTGTGTGTGTGTGTATAAGATTGAGCATGTTTAGTGGATATGGCGCTATATAAAAATAAAAGCTCGAGTTTTTTAAATTTTATTTTAATGAGCGTGTGGCTCCATGGTGGTGGCTCAGCGTTTATAATGTCTCGTCTTGTCACAAAAGTCAAACAATGTTAAGCGTGGCCAATGGGTGACGGTGGTCGTGGAAAATGCCAGTCCCGAGGTCGTGTCCTTTGGGTATGGCGCTTTACACACACTTTAGGTACCTCGCTCGACTCCGGTTGAAGTAGTAGGTACTTGGCTATATCTGGCAATATCGGATATTGGAAGTGTTGTTATAGTCCGTTCCAAGTCCAGTCCGCACGGAATATCGCAGATTCCTCCAAAGTTACGAAATGTGGTGCCGTGATTTTTTTACACACGGGCTTATAGAAAGTGTCTTTACGAATTTTGACAGAATACACCCAAACAGGTTTCTCACAATGCTGAATTCCTTTAATCTTTTTATCGTTTGCTATAGAATGTGACTCAAACTTTAAAATGTTTACAGTATTGGTGTGTTGATTCTCTTTCTCGTGGGGTAAATATTCACAACAAAGTTGCATTCAGCTTAGCAAATACTTTTGGATTGTTTCATATAGTGTAATACTTAACTCGTATTAACCAGACTATAAAAGTTCATGGTTACACAGAGTTTTGTGCGTTGGTCCGTTATGGATGGCAATGTTGTGAGGTTCTGAGCCAAGCGCATACCATCTATCAGAGTTGACGTCAGTCGGCTCTTTGTCATTGTTTTTAGCCAGCCATTTTTATTAGTAGCTCTCACTAAACTGTATTAATCAGACAAAAACGTTCAAGGTTACACCGGAGACAAAAATATGGAGACATGAAACTTAGGGGCTCCTTCCGTATGTGGGTGTTCAGTGTCAGGTCGGTAAACATGGCATGTGTATTGATGGTATAAAATAAGATGCACACCATTTCTCCCCGAGATATCAATCGTACAAATGCACAAACAGTTTTTAGTCTGAGAGAATTTAGTGAGAAGAAATCGCATCTGAATATAGAGAGCTGCGGAAACCCGTACCAGATTTCAATTGTATTGCAAATAAACATTTTGAGCGAGAGGATGTTTACCGACTTGACACGAACTACTGCATCGTCCGCTATTAAAGCCCTTTTGCCACTTCAGCAGTCTCGCGTCTCTGTGTAGATATCGCTGTCTCCGGTTACACAAAGTTGTTTGGTTTTGTGTGTGTGTGTGTGTGTGTGTGTGTGTGTGTGTGTGTGTGTGTGTGTTGGTACGTTTTATCCAGCTGGCGAAATGTTGTAAGTTAAGTTACCGAAGCGCACAACATCAATAGATCTAAATAAAAAATGTTCATATTTATTTTTACTTAATTGATGTTAAACAGCAACGGACAGATTGTAAAGCTTTTCATTTGTCGATTATTTGCTTGACATTATTTACTTGTCTTTTCTTTTCTTTTTCTTTTATTCAGTTCGTGCAGTGTATTGCAAGACTAAATAAAGCTACGCGATTTATCGGATTGTATGCGCGTGACGTCACAACTCAGATAATTGTTGTTGTTGCTGCTGCTGCCATTAGAATCAAGACGGGGTCTCGATAGCTTAGTTGATAGAGCACCAATACAGTAGAGAGAAAAATACAGGGAAAAACATCCAGCTCCCCCCCCCCCCCCCCCTCAAAACAAAACAAAAAAACAAAAAAAAAAAAAACAAAAAAAAAAAAAACAAAAAAAAAAAGGGAGAAATAAACCTCACACTGTTTCAGTCAGATTTTTAATGTTTTTTTTTCTGCCGCACTCTGGAAAAACCCATATTAAAAATTTGGGGCAGAAAACTCGTCCTTCAAATATCGTTCGATTTAAATGACTCTCATATTGGCAAATACTCTCAAACCTGGGACTTCGTGTAATCCCAGGTTTGAGAGTTTTTGCTA
Organism: Berghia stephanieae; assembly: GCF_034508935.2. Classification (NCBI taxonomy): domain Eukaryota; kingdom Metazoa; phylum Mollusca; class Gastropoda; order Nudibranchia; family Aeolidiidae; genus Berghia; species Berghia stephanieae. The sequence goes on from NC_088372.1 coordinate 35,014,175, forward strand.
AGATGGTGGTCATTTAAATCGATCGATATTCGAAGGATGAGTTTTCTGGCCAAATGTTCAAATTAGAGTTTTTCCAGAGTACGGAAGGAAGTCTTGTGGAAAATGGATCGGGAGACAAAAACTACTAAAATCTCTCATTTCTGATCTTTTTAGATTTAATGTATTTTAATGATTGTGTTGTTCTTATTTTGACATACCTGATACTTTAATGAATGCATCAAGAACGACGTGTACATAATTGCAGGCCAATTTATTATGGACTCATTGTTGTATCATCAAAATCTCAAAAAATGGCATAAACCATTGTCAATTACAACAATGTTAAACTTGGCCCATAAGTGCGCTCGGATGTCAGACCTGTATATATGTACACGTTATTTTAGTGATTCAAAATAAAAACAGGTGTTTTTATTTTGACAGAATGTAATGAATGCGTCAAGAACAAAAACATCTATCGACCGCTCGTAGACCTTCCAGTTCATGGCGGTCTCAACAATTAACAAGATTTAAAGGAAAAAAAACCAGAAACCCAACGAAACGCTAAATGGACCAGTTTTGTGTCTGGGCGGTATATAGCTAGATAGATGGTGAGCGTTGTTGCAGCATCACTTTTTGGCATCTGGTTGCCCACGGCACAATTCCGTTTTAAGACGATTGGTCACAACGTGTTGCGTTGATGGTCACCATAATAGTGCCTTACCCTGAAAGACACCCCCCCCCCCAACTCGACAGTCACAAGGCTGTGAATGGCCTTGTACTCATTTTTACACCTGCGTACGGTGAGAGATTGTAAAGGATGTGGGTAAAGAGCCTTTTCCAAGGACGCAACTATACGCCGTTCAGAGCGGGACGCGAACTCTGGACCACATAGCATTACACAAACCTATATACACATTCATATACATGCACACACGAACACACACACACACACACACACACATGTTGTCATCTCTTAATATAGTATTGATCCTCTACCTGTTAATTGAGACTATCAAAGTGTTAGACTGAACTCCATTTTCAACCCGCCCCCCCCCCCCCCCCCTTTTTATTTTTATTTTTAAAGGTCATTTATTAACCAGTAATAGTCGGGTTTCGATTTGACTCTACCTTCTCATTTCGGCTCAAAACCCTTCTTCGGTCAATATTTAACAAAAACAGTAAAAGTGGCATTTACTTTAACACAGATTTCCATTCGTTAGGCTTAACATTTAGATTGTTACATCAGATCAGATAAAAATATACTAATAGTAAGTTTCAAGTTCAAGGGGATTAGTTGGGGGGGGGGGGGGGGTTAGGGTGGAGGTAACACATTGTACAGCCGTTCACGTGGATGTAAACAGTGAATTAAAACATGATAATTTATTTATATGTCGCCAATATCCTCTAAACTTGCTCATCAGTCGAAACGCTTTACAAAGGGTCCCTGGTCAACATCAACACTTAACATAATATAGGACGAGACTTGAGTCCGGTAGGCGATATAATATTACAATTTTTGTGACAGAGACAACGCTGTTAACGGCAGGATACTGATTTACACTTGTGTACGGTGAGAAAGTAAAGAGCCTTTTTCAAGGACTCAACTATTCGCCGCTCCGAGTCAGAAAAACAAAAACAAAACAAGTGGTTTCAAACGAAGTAACTATCTTGACTAACCCGAACTTGAATTGTAGCCCCCCCCCCCCCCCCCCCCCCCCCCCCCCCCCCCCCCCCCCCCCCCCCCCCCCCCCCCCCCCCCCCAAAAAAAAAAAAAAAGATAATAAGGAGAATAATGAACAAATCAAGCAAACAAAACAAACAGCAAAGGAAAAGGATGTTGAAATATATGTAATCACTCCTTAGCATGTTGATACAAAATATAATCTGGCTTATGTTACTTCAATCGTGATTGTATTCTTTTTATCTCGTTTTTTATTTGGTTAATCTGACTATTATATTAGGATTTGCTCACATATTACAAGGGCGCTATGCCTTACCCCCCCCCCCCCCCCCCCCCCCCCCCCCTCTCTCTCTCTCTCTCTCTCTCTCTCTCTCTCTCTCTCTCTCTCTCTCTCTCTCTCTCTCTCTCTCTCTCTCTCTCTCTCCTCCCCCACTTAATCTTCGTTTAGTGTTAAATCTTAGTCTTAGCACGTGCGACATCTGTTTCTTTCTCCTCCTTGGGTTAATGCGACATGCTTAGTCAGTTTAGAGTTCAGCCAGTTATCTGCTGTACTCTTGGAAATACAAAAAACAAACAAACACTTATTGAAATATTTGGCCAGAAAACTCGCTATGACTTACTCCCCCCCCCCCCCCACCTTTCCCCCATTCTCTCTCTCTCTCTTTCATCCCCCCCTCTCTCTCTCTTTCATCCCCCCCTCTCTCTCTCTCTCTCTCTCTCTCTCTCTCTCTCTCTCTCCTCCCCCCCCCCTCCCCACATCGATTCATTAAAGTAAAGGGCCCTCATCTCGGCAGAATACTCTCAAACCTGGGACCTCCCGAGGTCTCCCTCAGATCAAAGTCCCAAGCTTGAGAGTTTGTGACAAGATGAGGGTCATTGGAATCGATTGTTATTTGAAGGACGAGTTTTATGGCCAAATATTGAAATACTTGACTAACGCGTTTTTTCCAGATTACAGCAGTCAACGGGTTCAAATAAACCACCAACATTTGCTTGCACTTTGTTTCTTGGCTGGCAAGTTTAAACAATTTAAAAATAAGATTCTATGTAGGTTGAACAGTATCTACTCAAAATATTGCTTCGATTTGTAATCAGAGGTCTGATCCACCCAAAATTGAATTTAACATGGTGCGCAAAGCTCGTATATAGACTTCAGAGTGAAAATCGAGACTTAGATCTATATATTTTTTCCAACTCCACCCTTTTCTTCCGTTTTCTGGCCCCGATACAACTTAAACGTATTGCAAGCGCCGTAAAACCCTTCATATCGAACATAGCTAATCTTATTTTAATCGATGCTGTTTGTTTTGTTATGTAAGGGTGATAAAATAATATATGATCTAATCTACATTGTCGTGGAAACAGCTTGATTTAATTTAAAAAAAGGTTGTGTGTGTGTGTGTGTGTCTGTGTGTGTTTGTGTTTGTAAATGTGAGTGTGTGTGTTTGTATTCGTAAATGTTGATGTATGTAGATTAATTGTTTGTGTGTGTTTTTATGTGTGCATATAGATAGATCGAGGATTACGTCACTCATGTCTTTGTTATTGTTTTTTTTTTTGTTATCCGCTTTTATGGGTAATTCTCACTAACCTGTATTAACCTGACTATACAAGTTCATGGTTACACAGAGTTTTGTGTGTTGGTCCGTTCTACTTCCGGATGGCATGTTGTGAGCTTCTTAGTCAAGCGCATTCTATCTTTGTGGTTGTGTGTGTGGATGTGTGTTTTTATGTGTACACGTGCGTGCGCGCGCCCTGTGTATACGGTTGTATGTTAAAATGCTTTGCTTAACAATTTTTTCTCCTATTCTTCTTTTCATTTAATGGATAATGGTATACCATTGATTTTGGTTTGTTTCGTTTTCGCTAGTGATCGATTCTGGGTTAAGTTTACGCAATATTCGACCATACTATCAATTTAAGAAACTGGGGAGCAGGCACCGGTATAAGATAAAGATCTGAATAAATGTGTACAAAACGTGCTAGACAAAGCAAGGAAGAAAAATACAAAAAACAAAAAAAAAAAAACAACAAAAAAAACAAACAAAACAAAACAACAAAACCATGTCATTTTGGGATTATTTTTTTTTCATATATTTTTCTTTCATGCTTTGTCTGGCAACTTTTTACAGACTTGCCAACAAGTGTGATTTCTCATATTTTAATTTGAATACGCTTTGAGGTCCAAAATAAGATTATATGGGAATGTGGACCAAAATTATATGCTAGATGCTAAAAGCCAGGATTTGTAACAAAATGGGTGAACAAAAATTAAAGTGGAAGAGTTAGAGTATATTATTAGACTAGTCTACAGCTTGATGTGAATCTGAGTAGCCAAACCGATGTCATCTCTCGTACCCGAAAGGTACCAAGTTCGACTACCCGCCGCGTTGTGTGGCCTTGAGCAAGACACCTAGCCTTAGCTCACTTTGCGGCGCTGCACTGCGGCTGACGCCGGGGTTATTCCAGTCTTCCATTGGAATAGACCCTAAAGAAAAATTTCCCCTTAGGGATGAATAAAGGGAATTTATTATTTATTTTATTTATTATGATAGTCAAGGAATGACAGGGTTTTCCTTCCCTCCACCGGCTCGATAAGTCATTCAATTCATATTGATTTTGGAATTTGGATTGTTGCTGATGTTGAAAATATGATTTTTAGAGGGAAAATATGAGAAAATCAGCTTAAGTACTGGGGAAAACATGAAGCATCTTTTTTTTTTAATGGTTGAGGTTGGTTGGAAAGTCTGTTTTTACCCAAGCTTGTTCAGATCATTGTTCGACCATACTATGGTACACATCTAATGTGATTAAATTGGACGCAGCGTCACGACTTTCAAACCGCGATGCTTTAAAAGGCCCACAACCCACTGAATAGATAAGATTATAGCAACTGACTTTTTCAAGATACGTTCTGTATGTGGAGGATGTAATAATATCAAAAGTGACGAGATAGGGACCAGGTACTGGCGTGTGAGATAATGATCTGTCATACAGTGAGTATGGAAGAGTGCTAGACAAAGTAAGAAAGAAAAGTTCAAGGAGAAAAATAAAAATAAAAAACATCCTTTAAAAATCAGTCTTTCGCGACTGGGGATCGACAGGATTACTGAGGTCCCAGGTTCGAACTCTAGTCGATGAAGACTGATCTTTATGGGATGCTTTTTTTTTCTCATGTACTTTACTTTCTTTCTTTTTTTAAATTAATTAATTAATTTTTTTTTTTAGCGTTGTCTGGCACCGTTTCATACACACTTTTTCAGAGCTTTATGTAGGTGAAGGGGTGTGTTTAGGACCGACAATATTCAGTGTTAGTGCTGGATTCACAAGTAAAACGTGTTACATATCTACAAATGTCCCGTCTTCAGACAAAGGATCGCTTATCGGGATACAACAACAGCAAAACAGGAGAGAAAAAACAACAACTAAGAAACAAGAAAAAAAGAAACGGAACAAAACCCTTTACGGCTATGTGGTCTTGGGTTTGACATACTCTTTCGGATCCGAAGATCCTGGGTTCGAGCCATGCTCGTCGCATAGTCGAGTCTATGGTAAAGACTCTTACTCACATTCTCTCAACATACTCGGGTGTTAATTGAGTACCTGGCCGTCATGAGCGTTGTCTCTGTCGGAAAAATTGTAATATCGCCTAACAGACGTCATGTCTCGTTCTACGTGTTACGTGTTTTTTTTATTATTATTTTAAAAAATATCTTTATATCAAGTTGTGTATGTATCTTATTTTTGTAATGGAAACCTTTATTTGTTGACTTAGAGTTACAAAGCCCAGGTAGAAAAATGCGCGTTTGGCTCAAGATTATGACAGTGTCAATAACTCAATTTGACCCAATTATCGATATGCGACCCTTTGTCATTCGACCCCAGAAATACAGTCTTTGTTGTTGTTGTTGTTGCTGTTGTTGTTGTTGTTGTTGTTGTTTCTTTCGCTTTAATTCACAATTAATTGCGATCATTATATGGTTGGAGAGATTCACACATTCGACTTCATATTGGAATCGGGCGATATCGATGTCAACTTGGGATCGAGCGATACCGATATTTTCATTCTCATGATATTTCTTCTGTTATCAAGACTCCCCTCTGTTTGACTGTTTTTTTTTTTTTTTTGTTTTTTTCTCGAGATTTCGATTTGGATGAAGACCGGGACTCGGATGTAGATTCGTAAACTTATAGAAGGAACGAAGTTGACGTCACTCAGCTCTTTGTTAATATTTTTTATACAACCTGTTAGTGTTAGTGAATAATTCTCATTAGATTATGTCTGCGTGTACATATATGCAAGCCTGGCATCCGAACCCGCTTATGGGTCTAGTTTAACATTGTTGTAATGAACAATATTTTGCGTAATTTTAACAAATATTTCCATTACAACAATGGGCCCATGAGGAATTGGGTTATCAGACCTGCAAATAAGTGCACGTCGGATTACATCAATCAGACTATATACGTTAAAGTTACACAGTTTTGTGTGTTGGTATGTTTAATTTGGCTGGCAAATTTTACCTGAGTACATAACACAAGTCGGTTCATAGTTTCTTCTTCGTGGTCGCTGTAGTCGCCTCTTAAATATAGAATCCAGACGAAAGTTCACATAAATTTATGAATTTCACGACACACACACGCGCCTGCACGCACACACGCACACACACAGACAGACAGACACACACACACACACATTCAAAATGCACACTGTGATCATTTATTTCATTATTTGGTATTTTTAACCACGCCTCCAAGATCCTTTCACATTGTGTGTAGATATAGTTTTTAGTTGTCTATCAATTCGTCTTGAGTGTTGGTGTGCGATTCATCCGGCGGACAGAATAGGTGAGTATTTTACCCTCAACGCAAAGCGTTAGAATCCATCTGACAACCGAATACAATGATCACGGGTTTAATTTGTTGCAGATCGTCTTAAAACGGCATAATGTCAACGATTAAGATGATATTTAAGAGCCATTCGGCCAATGGGGCCGGAGTTTATCCCGGTTTCTATAGCGTGAACGGACAATAGCAATTGCTTGCTGTCCTTTTGATAGGACGCTAGTCTATCGTGAAGTACTTTCCGCCAAAGCTAACAGGCTCAGCTACTCATTCTATGCTAGGTGGACAGGAAAAACAATTTCAACCAGGGATCGATCTCGGTTCCTTTTGTGAAGCGAGTGCTCTACCAACTGAGCTATTGGGACAGAAGTTTCTTAGTGTCATCGGGCAAAAGCACTAGTTCCTGATCATCTATGCTGAATTTTCTAGTTTTGATTTTTCTATCTGCGTAACGTTTTTATTTTTATGCTTATTCACAAACGGACTTTTGTGCTAGTTTGCATAATATATGGACTCAATCCTATCTTTTAGGTTGTTTACGTAGTCGTATGCGAACATCATTTCATTTCCTTCAGGCGTTTCTCCTTTGCAAAGATCTGCAACTACATCGATTGGGCCTCTACTAGGTGCAGCGTAAGAATATTTTTTCTATCGGCTGTGTCGGCATTAATTGGTGCTTCGGCATTCTTCCTTTCGCAACTCGCTTTTGACATGTATCGCATGATTTAACTTATTTGCGAACATCTTTTGTTATAACTGGCCATGTGAATTGGCCAGATATTTTTTTAGTGTTGAGCTACCTACATGACCTGACGCAATTGAATCGAGTGCAATAGCTAGTATTTTTTAAGGTAGGGAGTTGGAGCTACAATTTGTTTGAAACACTTACTGCCTTTTGTCATTAACCTATACAGTACATCGTTTTCAATTGTATTTTGCTTTTGCTTTTGTAGTTTTGTCAACAAGCTTAAAGTAATTTCTTATGGAATCATCTTCCTTCTGTGCCTTAACAAAATAATTGTAATCAAAGTTTTGAGGCTCTAGTGAAAGGGGCATTGGTGACTCTTTTTGTTTGATCATAGATCTAGTTTCTGCTGGGCAAGGTATTTGTTGCGCAAGTTGTAATTCTTCAACATTTTCGGCATTGTCATTAACACCTTTGAAATTACCAATTATAAAATCGGCGACTGGGTTTTGTAAAAGACAACATTCTACTTTGTCTGTGTAATATGGTGACTCTATGTAAACATTTGCGGTGCCAAATGTTTCAACGTTACCGTTGAATGTAATGCAACGAACTTTATTTCCAGTTTTATCTTCATCTTTGATTAGTGAGGTCCTTACACCTACGGTAGTACATCCTGAATCCTAAGTGTAGCGCATTCTAATCCGTTTACTTTGCCTTTGCTTAGCTTAAGCGAACGTGAACGGTATGTGTGAGTGGAGACATTCCCTTTACACAGTAAACATGTTTTCTGATGATTGGAGTTGCTGTTTGGAGTGAGTAGTGATTATTGAAGCATTAGCTGTAACCACACGTTGAACTTTGTTGTTTGTATCTTTAGGATAATCTACTTTTTTGAAACAAACACATGCAGTGTGAAGTACTTTTGAACAGAATTTGCATGTGACTTTAGTTTCTTTCTTTTGCTCTGAACTGTTGTGTTCGACACTTTGCGCTGCACTGTATTTGGGTTTGTTCACGTTGAACTGTTTTGTTTTGCTCTTTTGAATTATTCCCTGTTTTGAAATTAGCTGACTGATTTCTCTTCTGATCTCTGTGTTGAAATCTGTTGCGATGATCTGAAACAGATTTGTCATGATTTTGTTTCTGACTCGCGCTTTTAGAAATTGCTGCATAATAGGGTTCCTTTGTGATGCGACTAAGCGGCTTTAACGGATGTGCGCTTGTGTAATATTCAGCGTATTTCTTTAGCTCTTCTATAGATAGTATGCGCTTGGCTGAGAAGCTCATAACATTGCCATCCGGAAGTATAACGGACCAACACACAAAACTGTGTGTATCCATGAAAGTTTATAGTCGGGTTAATACAGTTCAGTGAGCATTACTCATACACGCGGATAGCAAAAAACAATAACAAAGACCTGAGTGACGTCATCTTCGAACTATCTATAGTTGTAGGTTTTCGCTCTTTAAAGAATGAGACAAGTTCCGGATTGTATGATTTATATAGATAGAATGCGCTTGGCCAATGAGTTCACAACATTGCCATCCGGAAGTATAACGGACCAACACACAAAACTCTGTGTAACCATGAACTTTTATAGTCTGGTTAATACAGTTTAGTGAGAACAACTCACAAACGCGGATGGCAAAATACAATAACAAAGACCTGAGTGACGTCATCTGCATACTATCTATACGTGGATTTTGCGTGTAAAGAAGTAGAGTCCGTCAAAATCGCCCTTTTTAACATTTGTAAGTTCTAGCCACCTGTTGAAAATATTGAGTTGTGCGATTTAGAAACGAATTAAAATCTTCTTTTTCATCTGGCTTAGCCGTTTGGAAGCGTTCTAAGCAACCGTCTTCGGTAAGGCGGGGTCTTTTAAGCAATGCATCTTTTATTTTATTGTGGTCATTCGTATCTCCGGGTGCTAAAGTATAGAACACCTTCAATGGTTCACGTGATAAACAATTAATTATTGCTGAACTTAATTCACCATCTTTCCACCAATCGGCTGGTGCTTGGATTTCAAAACGATGTCGAGAGCATTCGAGACAATCGATGCGTTCGTCAAAAACCGGCATTTTTGGAAGTTTGACAAGGTAGTCGTCTGTTTTTCTAACTTGACTTCCTTGAGTTACTTTAGCCTTTTCAATACTCTTCAACAGTCGTAACGTCACTTCCTTCCTAATGACGCATGGTAACTTAGTAACACTGGCTCTAAACTATCGGAACAATGGCGGACGCCCGTATGAAATATTTCTCCAGCAAGCATAAAGGGTATCCAGAGGGGAAAAAAACCCCATAAATTTGATCATGTTTTGACTTTTACACATTCTGATCACAAGGCATATGAAAAGTTCTAGCCAGCATGAAAAATAAAAAGTAATGATTTTCTTTGTTTAGAACCAAGATGGCCGCCGTTGCCGGGCGGCGTGACATCAGACTATTGAATCGTATTTCTGCTTGTATTGCTATTTCTCCCTTCTTAGTTCCTTGTTGTGCCAACGCAATATCTCTTTCTATTTCACGCATGCGCAGACGCTCTTCTCCATCTTCCTTCTCTTTTTGATTTCTTTATTCTCTCTTAATCTGTTCTTTTTGATTTCGTTCTTCTCTTTCTCTCTCTTCTTTCACTTTTTCTTCACACCATGAAAATGTTCTGGTATTTTGAGTTGTTTTGCTGACTCTATAGATAGTATGCACTTGGCTTAGAAGGTCATAACATTGTCATCCGGAAGTATTACGGACCAACACACAAAACTATGTGTAACCATGAACTGGTTAATACAGCTTAGTGAGAATCACTCACAAACGCGGATGGCAAAATACAATAACAAAGGCTTGAGTGACGTCATCTTCGTTCTATCTATATACTTTTTGTATATATAGAATGAAGTTGACGTCACTCAGATATTTGTTATTATTTTTTGCCATCCGCGTTCATGAGTAATTCTCACTAAACTGTATTAACCAGACTATAAACGTTCTTGGTTACACATAGTTTTGTGTGTTGGTATGTTATACTTCCGGGTGGCAATTTTGTGAACTTCTTCGCCAAGCGCACACTCTATTGGTCCATTTTTGTTTTCCTGCTTTAAATTGAGTTCGGTTCAATATAAATACAGACTAAAACTAGAGTTTGATGTGTGTCGCTTTTAGTTTGGCTTGTTATCTGAAATGACAATATATTATTTTGCTTTATTTATCCAATACGGGAGGAATACTGATCGGTGGTTCTACCGATTGCAAGTATTATTCTAAAGTGCTTAATGTGTTAACAATAGTCACCAAACCTTGTACTTGCTCGCTATTCGGAATAGAACTTTATGAGTGTATCTCTGCACTGAATGAACTCTTATAGTGAGTTGAAGATAATAGCCGCTGCTATTTTAAAGCGGGATACAATTTATCAATACTTAAGTTTGTATTTTTCTGTAATGGTAGGTAGGCTCAATTTAAAGGGAAAATAGGGTTGAATTAAGAGAAAAAAATAATTGCTCACTTCGCGTTAACCTAAGCTGACAAGTGCTAAAATTAACGTGAAAATAGTGATATTCACCTATAGGATTCAATAGTCTGATGTCACGCCGCCCGGCAACGGTTGCCATCTTGGTTCTAAACTAAGAAAATCATTACTTTTTATTCTTCAAGCTGGCTAGAACTTTTCATATACCTTGTGATCAGAATGTGTATAAGTCAAAACATGATCAAATTTATGCTTTTTTCCCCTCTGGATACGCTTTTATGCTCGCCGGAGAAATATTTCATACGGGCGTCCGCCATTGTTCCGATAGTTTAGAGCCAGTGTTGCTAAGTTACCATGCGTCATTAGGAAGGAAGTGACGTTACGACTAGTTGAAGATAATTCGTCCTGTTGCCAGAGTCCACTCACGTTCTGCCTGTTTGACCGTGTGATGCCTCTTTACTGCCAGAATAACATTTATCTGTCGATCACAACAATAAGAGGTTAGTATTTATTTTAGAAATGCATCAATGAGAGTGAACATTTTTTACGATTGAACAACAGTACAGTGCGACTGGATGAATAAAATGAATGAGAGATAAACTGAACAAAGTGAGTAGTTTAAACAGCTAGACTTTATAATTCTTTAAAAATTGTCCCCTCCATATAATTGTCACTGATTTTATGACATTAAAATATAAAGATATTCCCAACCACAATCGGACTAACGATATTACAAAAGGTCCCCACAAAAGTATAGATAGTTCGAAGATGACGTCACTTAGGTCTTTGTTATTTTTTTTGCCATCCGCGTTTATGAGTAATGCTCACTGAACTGTGTTAACCCGACTATAAACGTTCATGGATACACACAGTTTTGTGTGTTGGACCGTTATACTTCCGGATGGCAATGTTATGAGCTTCTTAGCCAAGCGCATACTATCTATAGCTTTAAATTATTAAACAAATCTGATGTCACGTCCGCCCGGCATCGAACAGCTTGGTTCTAAAGGAAGAAAACCCGTACTTTTTATTCTTCATGCTAGCTAGAACTTTTTTCACATGTCATGTGATCAGAATGTATAAAAGTCAAAACATGATCAGATTAATAATGTTTTTCTCCTCTTTTTTGGGCGTCCTCCATTGTTTAGAACCAGTTACTAAGTTACTATGCGTCATTACGAGGGAGACTATGCGAAAGGAACCCGAAAACAAGTCCCCCCCCCCCCCACTCTCTCTCTCTCTCTATCTCTCTCTCTCTATCTATCTCTCTCTCTCTCTCTCTCTCTCTCTCTCTCTCTCTCTCTCTCACACACACACACACATTTACCCCCCATTGTGCCCAGATAATATCGCTCGATACCATTTAATCCCATCTTTTCTATAATGATCGTGTAGATGGAAATCGATCGATTGTAATGATTCTCAACTTTTGTTAAAAATATCTGAATCCTGACGATCCAAAGAAACAATGAATCAATGGCTAAAATATTCATTTTTATTGACCAGTTAACTGTCGTGCTCTGAAACAAACCAAAAAAACTCGTGTTTGAAAATTTGGCCAGAAAACTCGACTTTCAAATATCGATCGAGTTAGTGACCCTCATCTAGGCAAAAAAAAAAACAAAAAAAAAAAAAAACAAAAAAAAAAACAAACAAGGCAAACAAAACAACAAAACTATCAAACCTGATCATTTAAATCGACCGATCGTCGAAGGACACATTTTCTGGCCAATTTTTTAAATACGTGTTTTTTCTCTCCAGAGAATGGCAGTTAGTTGTTAATCAATCAATATTTTAAATATCTGGCCAAAATTAAGAAAGAGAAAATCAATTAAAAAAAAAAAGAAAAATGTGTCAGAATGACGTTTTTTGTGTTATCTGTGATGGCGTATTCTGAAAAAGAAAAAAAAAGATTTGGCGGAAAGTATTTTGGGATAGACTAGTGTCCTACACAAAGGATAGCAAGCAATTGCTATTGTCCGTTTCACGCTTTAGAAACCGGGATAAACCCCGGCTCCGTGTGCCAAATGGCTCTGAAGGACTACCAACTACTTACTGGCCAGAACATGATAATTATCCTCCAACAAACAGTACTACTGCAAATAGAGGTGGCCGAATAGAAAAGAGCGGCCGTGGCAAACCCGTAATTCCCATGGCTCAGATATTTCAGGCCAAATTTTTAAAAATGTAAAAAACAAAACAATCACAAACAAAAAACAGCAATAAAAAAAAAAAGAAAAGAAAAACAAACTAGAATACGATAGTAGTACAGACGAATGGTGATAGTGCTATCTGGTCGATCGACAACTACAATGGTCATGGCATCAAATATTTATCATCATCGTTCGATCTTATCCTCTCCCCCCCCCCCCCCCTACTCCTCCTCCTTCTCCTTTTCATATTACTTGTCTGTTTACAATGGAGGCCATCCTATTATTGTGCTAAGGTCACCTTACAGTAAATATACATTTTAGTTCAGGGCCAGAGCTCTAGAGAGTAATCCGGGAGAGTGATATCAAATACCACGGTATCGAATAGCTTTGTTATAGTGATATCATATACCACAGTACGGCATCGAATGATGTAGCTTGGATACTGTGAGAAATTGGGTTTACTGTGTAATTACCAAAAAAAAAAAAAAAAAAAAGACCCAAAAAACAAAGCAAAAAACAAAACAAAAACAAAACAAAAAACAACAAACAAACCCGATATGCCTCAAGCTCCCCCACCGCGTCAAGGTCGGAGATCCACGAGGGAGCACTTAATGGCATAAACTGGTTCCTATTTTTTAATAAGAAGTTTTTCTTAAGATTTCACGAAAGGGGATGGGGTGGGGGCATCATTTTATAGCAATGCATGCACATTCTTAGATATGATCCATAGAGTGTTACAGTCCTGCCAACCAGAATGATTTCGCTATGACGTCCAAAGTGAGATAATATGGGAACATTTCCAACGTTCTTTTTTGTTTTGGGGGTTTGCAACTGTTTGGTTTTTTATTGTTTTTCTGTATCGACTAAAATATGCCGAAGACGGAAAGTTTGTAGCGAAAATGGGGGAGACAATCATAAAAAAATGAGAGTTGAAGGTTATTAAATATTGTCGCCACCTAGATACCAACCTGAGTAGCCAGACTGTCACATGAATTGCAAGGTTTTCCTTCCCTCTACTACTAGCCTAATGATAGTCTTCATGATTTCAGCTACTGTTGGGCTTGAAATTTTGGACCGTTGCAATTGTTTAAATTATGGTTTTATATGGTTAAAATATGTAAAAAAAAAAAAAAAAAACCCCAAAAAAAAACAAAAAACAAAAACAAAAACAAAACAAAACAAACAAAAAAAAAAAACACCTAGATATCGGGGACTTTATGATATATATATTTTGAAATGGTTGAGATTGGTTGACAAGCCTGTGTTATCAACCACCACCACGACGGACAGCTCGGATGATTGAGCACACACCAGTGAAAGTGGAGTTAGCTGGAAAGACACGTTTTCATCTTGGCAAAAATACACTCAAACCAAACCCGAGACTTCGCGATGTCCCAGGTTTGAAAGTTGTTGCCAAGATCAAAGGTCATTTAAATCATTCGGTATGTGAAGGACGAGTTTTCTGGCCAAATTTTTAGATATACGAGTTCTTTCCATAGTACGGCAGTTTCCTGTAAATGAGGCCCAGTGAAGCGAAAAGTGTTTGGTAAAATGCTCTCAATGATCTACCTTTCTACAAAACCTAATTTAATGGTCATGATGGCAACACATTTGTTATGATCATTTATCATCGGCCCTACGACTTGTTTTGTCTGCTGTTTATTAGGGAGATCTTCCTTTTGCAGTCGATGTTTAGCTATCACCACCAACTATATATATAGATAGTATGCAGATGACGTCATTCAGGCTTTTGTTATTGTTTTTGCCATCCGCGTTTGTGAGTTGTTCTCACTAAACTGTATTAACCAGACTATAAAAGTTCATGGTTACACAAGAGTTTGTGTGTTGGTCCGTTATACTTCCGGATGGCAATGTTGTGAACTCCTTGACCAAGCGCATTCTCTCTCTCTCTCTCTCTCTCTCTCTCTCTCTCTCTCTCTCTCTCTCTCTCTATATATATATATATATATATATATATTTATATATATTATATATATATATATATATATATATATATATATATATATATATATATATATATATATATATATATAATGCGCTTGGCTAAGAAGCTCACAACATTGCCATCCGAAAGTATAACGGACCAACACACAAAACTATGTGTAACTATGAACGTTTATAGTCTGATTAATACAGGTTAGTGAGAATTACTCATAAACTCGGATGGCAAAAAAACAATAACAAAGACCTGAGTGACGTCATCTTCGTTCTATCTATAGATAGTTTGAAGTTGACGTCACTCAGGTCTTTCCCACCAAACTGTATTAACTTGACCTATAAACGTTCATGGTTACACACAGTTTTGTGTCGGTCCGTCATACTTCCGAATGGCAATGTTACGAGCTTCTACTTACTCCCATAGTGGGCAGGGAGGTACATATTGTGTTTTCTATCCCCTTATATCTGTTTTCCAACATGCTTTCTGTCTTTGTCTTGGAATGAGATTACTTGGTTTTGTCCT
The DNA here is from genome assembly GCF_034508935.2 of Berghia stephanieae. Lineage (NCBI taxonomy): Eukaryota > Metazoa > Mollusca > Gastropoda > Nudibranchia > Aeolidiidae > Berghia > Berghia stephanieae. Next base: position 35,029,470 of record NC_088372.1, read on the forward strand.
GGCCCTGACCGGAGTTCTGGCTGGGAGGGTTACAGTCAAATGCATAGTTATTGTTTTGGGAGATGGTGTTTTTTCCTTGTAAATCATCTCTCTGTTATGTATTATTATTATATTTGTTATTTAGAATGTATAATGTAAGCATTTGAGTGTATTCCTCTTTGTTGGATTGTGTGCTTGTGATGAGACTTATAGGTGATCTCAAACTAAGTACATTGGTGGTATGCTCTTGGATCTACATCTGATCCCTATTCACAGTTCCCCTATGTCTTACTTTCTCTTGGGTGCTTTAATTGTAATTCTAGAACTTTTTACTATCCCAATATCTTCCTTTTTACTGGCGCTGATATAACCTAAATGTGTTGCAAGCGCCGCAAAACCCTTAAAAACAGACAAAAAACAGCTTCTACTTAGCCAAGCCCATACTATCTATAGATAGGATGAAGTTGACGTCACTCGTGTCTTTGTTTTTGTTATTTGTCATCCATGTTTATGAGTAATTCTCACATAATTGTATTATTCAGACTATAAAAGTTTATGGTTACACAGATTTTTGTGTGTTGGTCCGTTATACTTCCGGATGGCAATGTTATGAGCTTCTATTCTTAGCCAAGTGCATACTAATACTATCTATACACACACATTATTTTCAAGAGCAATTGAGAATAATTTGAGAGATTGTTATCAAATAATGCTAACGTGCTGGATAGCTTGAGTGCTTGGAGAAACACACCACAAATAACGTAGCAACAAAAACATAAAAACAAAGAAATAGCCCCCCCCCCCCCCCAAATAAAAAAAAATATATAAATACAACAAAAACAAGCTAAATCCAAATTTTTTTAAAAAAAATATGATTTATTCCCTAGTATGTTGTGATAATGGAATGAATGACAAAGTATTACGAATCGCATGGCGCATGGTGAAAATCCCACTTGGTACAACAATGCAATGGTCACGAGTGGACGTGGTATGTGTTGTAATCTGATTTAGTGAAATATCAGCATTTTTCATTGAAGCTAGAAAACATTTACTGTATTTTATTATTGTACCGATAAATTAGAATGGCTAAAAAGTGTTAAACCAGAAACGCCTGATATTTTTGTTTGTTTGTTTTGGAATGAGAAGGTCGCTTTGTCATTATATTCTGCCGTACTTTGCCCCCCCCCCCCCCTCAAAAAAAAAACAAAAAAAGACCCCCTCCAAAAAAAAACCCTCAAAACAACAGCACCAAAAAAATAACAAATAAAACAACAACAACAACAACAACAACACACACACACACACACACACACACACACACACACACACACAAAACAAAACAACAACAGAAAAGAAAATCAAAACAATACAAAAACAAAATAAAGGAAACAAACAAACAAAAGCACGGATTTTAAATTTTTGCCAGAAAACTTGTCTCTCAAATATGGATGGATATCTGGAAGTCCCAGGTATGAGACTTTTGCCAAGATGAGGGTCATTTTAATCGATCGATAATTGAAGGACGAGTTTTCTGGCCAGAATTCTAAGCCTTAAATGCATTTCCAAAATACGGCAGTATTGTACTTCTGATGCTTACAAGATAGACGACCCGAGTATCTATCTGGCCAGGGCTATCACAATAGGACGATACATAGAGAATAGACGCCAGGGAGTAATTGGAGATAGTTTTATCAAATTGTTATCATGGGTTGTATTGTAGCCTTCGTGTAGTATGTCACAGGGCTCGTTTTACTTCCAGAACCATGCACGACACTCGTTCTGCTGTTTATTCACAAAACACATTTTTTTTCTTCCTTTCTCTTATTTGACAAGAAAATTTTTTAACACATGTGTCTACTCATTTTTGGAAGAAAAAAAATTTCTTTTCCCCCGACGTGCACATATTTTCAGGTGTGATAACTAAAAGCAATAATGAGCTTGATTTAACTTTGTTGTAATGGATAATATTATTAATATCGTGCCTTGTTTCGATAGTATTTCCATTACAATAATGCGCCCATAACTATTTTGGTTATAACACCTGCGAATAAATACACGTCGACCCCTGCCCATACATAATAGTCATAATGCGAAATATTAAGTTTACCAAGAAAAAACCCCAAAGAAAATGTTTTGTAATGTCATATCGTCGACCTTTAAATTTAATTACTACAACCCTATTTCCGCGCCCCCCCCCCCCCCCCCCCCCCTAATTTCCTTTGTGACGTAAGTGTTAAGCATGCAGTAAAAATCCTTAGATGCACGTCAGTCGTGTTTAATGATCAGCGCTCAAAGTCATGACATACTTTCACAAACTAGAGAGAGAGAGAGAGAGAGAGAGAGAGAGAGAGAGAGAGAGAGAGAGAGAGAGAGAGAGAGAGAGAGAGAGAGAGAGAGAGAGAGACACAGAGAGAGAGAGAGAGAGAGAGAGAGAGAGAGAGAGAGAGAGAGAGAGAGAGAGAGGGGGGGGGGGGGGGGGGGGCTAGGGCTAGTTACATAAATAATTGACTTGTTCAATCCGATTCACTTTTTGTTTGTTTTTTTGTTTTTGTTTTTGTTTTTGTTTTTGCCTTTATTCTTTTTACTTTGAACGGAGTCCTTGTTTTACGAATGGGTTTGCACGAGGGGTGGAATAATAAGATTAAATCCCGTATATTTGGGTTATAATCAGTGACATCTATAAATTCAATAGAATCTGGCTATAATAGAAACACTCGTTTCAATTTAAGATTTTCACTAGACAAGCGCGTGAAAATCTTAAATTAAAACTTTTGTTTTTTACCCAAATAATGGTGCTTTAATCTTATAGTAATAGGGATAGCGGTAGTCTTTGCTTCGTACCCGAAAAGTGCCGAGTTCGAAAACCCGCTGCGCTGTGTGACCTTGAGCAAGTCACCTTGCCCTAGCTCAGTTTGCGGCGCTGATTTGCGGCTGACGCATGGGTTATTCCAGTCTTCCCTTGGGATAGACCATAGAGACAAATTCCGACTATGGGATGAATAAAGGGAATTGTATTTTATTTTATTTTATTTATTTATTCTATAAAATATGTCTGATGACAAGTAATTTCATGTAAATATTTTAGTTAAACTTTTCTTCAATCAGAATCAGACATAACGAAATCGCAAATTATTGAGGGGGTAAATTATAAGATGAGGGGCCCCGATAGCTCATTTGGTACAGCACTTGCTTCACACACAAAGGGACCGCGTTCGATCCCGGGTGCAGTCGAGATTTGTTCTGAACCCCCCCCCCCCCCCCCCTCCCCCTGTCCACCCAGCAGTGATTAAATAGCTGGGTCCATTATCTGTCGGAAAGGACTTTACGATAGACGAGCGTCCTATCTAAAGGCTAGCAAGCAATTGCTATATAGCTATTAAAGATGTCTAGCTCTTTTGCGTTTTTGGAATCCGAACTTTGTTCCCTTCGCTCACTCGCAAGCTGGTCGTAGCGATTGAGAACACGCCCGGTATTGGATTCAGTAGTCTGATGTCACGCCGCCTGGCAACGGCGGCCATCTTGGTTCTAAAGAAAGAAAATCATTACTTTTTATTCTTCATGCTGTCTAGAACTTTTCATATGTCTTGTGATCAGAATGTGTAAACGTCAAAACATGATCAAATTTATGTGTTTTTTCCCCTCTGGATACGCTTTTATGCTCGCCGGAGAAACATTTCATACGGGCGTCCACCATTGTTCCGATAGTTTCGAGCCAGTGTTACTAAGTTACCATGCGTCATTAGGAAGGAAGTGACGTTACGACTATTGAAGAGTATTAACCAGTATATTTTTGACCATTGAAAACATGTCATTTGTGACACACCTTCACACGTGTTTGGAAAACAGAGTTGATTGTTTATAAACAATAACGTGAATAAAATCGACCTCTCTCCGATCATTGTTATTGTCTTTATACCACCAGATGAGTGACAAGTTATCAGACGATATTCTCGATCATATTATAAACGTTTAAGTTTACACTTAGTTATCTGTGTTGGTTCTATTGATCAAGCGATTGAACAGTTTGTATTTTACGTAGACACATACCATCGATAGTAAATCATGTGTAGTATGCTATGTTTGCCCATCACCGCTATTGTTTACATTATGACGACTATCCGAGAGGCGTGGTTATCTAGATGTCTATTCCAAACAACAGCAAGGTTGTAAGAATCTTAACTAGTTAAAACATGGGTCTTGAACTCAATTTTTGTGACCAGTCATTCTCACTCCTGAACCATCATGACATCATCACCATCCCTACCACAACTACCACCACTACGATAGCAACTATCACATCATCAGTAACACCATCTCCACAACCACATCATCACTGCCCTCATAGTAGTCAGTACCATCTCTAGTGCAAGCACCACTATCACATCATCTTCCTGGTGGGATCTTTTGACTTGCATGGATTAGAGTTGCTTTCTGCCTTTGTCTTGGCTTGATCCTTTTCCTGGCCGGATTCATTGTCAGGGAGAGAAACAATTAAATGTATAGTCGTTTTTGGGAGATGATATGTTTGTCCTCGTATATCATCTCTCTTTTGTGTGACGTTAGATTTGTTGTTCTAAAGTTTGTATTTCTCTCACAAGGATTCTGTGCTTGTGTCTTGGTGAGACTTTTAGGTGACCTCAAACTAACTACATTGATAGTTTGATCTTTGAGTCCGTTTGTGAGCCCTATTTGAACCAGTCACTTTTTCTCCGGTGCTTTTGATCTTACTTAAATCTATATTTTTTTACAGCCCCATATATATTTTAAATGGCGCTGAAATGATCTACAAGTAAAAGTGAAGCAAGCGCGTAAAAACCCTTCGAACAAATAGCTCAAAACTCTTTCTATCTCTTTCTCTCTCTCTCTCTCTCTCTATCTTTCTCTCTCTATCTCTCTCTCTCTCATTCTCTCTCTCTCTCACTCTTACTCATTGAACCCCTCTCTTTCATACACACATAATTTTTCACTTTCATCTTTCTGTACTCATCACTACATTCACTTTGAGCTCTCTCTCTCTCTCTCTCTCTCTCTCTCTCTCTCTCTCTCTCTCTCTCTCTCATTCTCTCTCTCTCTTTGTCTCTTTCTCTCTCTCTCTGTCTCTTTCTCTCTCTCTCTCTCTCTTTCTATCTCTCTCTCTCTCTCTCTCTCTCTCTCTCTCTCTCACACACAAAATTATTAAAGTGCACCCAGTTCTTTAGCCTCGATAAGTTTTCACTTTTCATCTTCATGTACTTAACACACACACACACACACACACACACACACACACACACACACACACACACACAAATCAGTAAAGTGCACCCAGTTCTTCAGCCTCAATAAGTTTTCGGGTATGTTGTTTTTGT
>NC_088372.1:35042296-35047296 GCF_034508935.2 Berghia stephanieae
TCATTTTCAAGGACTCAACTGTGCACCGAGCGAGGCTCGAACCTGGTACCTTCAGTTCCGATAGCGAGTGTCATACCACAAGTCCGCATATCCGCACAACTTCCTTCCTTCCTTCCCGGGTTCCATCTCTTTCCAGAGGTCGGATGTCATGGCCTTCCATCCTTCACGGTCCATTGCAGCCTCGTTACAGTCTGCCAACAGTGATGCCAAAACACCGGTTTCACCGGAAAAACACTCCGGTCTGGAGCAAAAAATTCCGGGTTACGCGCAACTTCCGTCGAATTCCGGTGATGTTTAATTGTTCCAAGGATACTCCCCCCCCCCCCCCCCCCCGGCCCCCGTCCCGTCCAGTCACTACTAATACAACCACCACCAGAAAATCATCTTCATTACCACTACAACTACAACCACCACCACACATCATCATTACCACTACAGCAGCAACCGTCACCAACACATCATCATCACTATCACTACCACTACAACCACCACCACCACACTATCATCACTACCACTACTACTACTACAACCACCACCACCACCACATCATCACCACTGCTACTACTACAACTACAACCACCATCACCACCACATCATCATCACTACTACTACAACCATCACTACCACTACTACTACAATCACATTACCATCCCGACCATCACTACTGCAACAACCACCACATCACCATCCATGCCACGACAACTACAACCATTATTACTTCATCATCTCTACCACCACCATCACATCACCATTCCTGCAACTACTATTACAAACACCACAACGCCACCCCTACCACCACCAATACTACTGCAACCAGTGTTGCAAGCGCCGTAAAAACCCTTTAAACAAATTTAGCTCAAATCTCTCTCACTCACTCACTCTCTCTCTCTCTCTCTCTCTCTCTCTCTCTCTCTCTCTATCTATCTCTCCATCTATCTATCTCCCCCTCTCTCTCTATCTATCTCTCTCACTCTCTCTTTCTGTCTTTCTTCCTCTCTCTCTCTCTCTCTCTCTCTCTCTCTCTCTCTCTCTCTCTCTCTCTCTCTCCACCTTCACACAAACACACACACACATACACATACACAAATCAATAAATTGAGTTCACTTGATTAATTTTCATGTTCCACCTTCCTGGTTCTAAACAAAGAAAATGTATACTTTTTATACTTCGTGCTGGCTCGAACTTTACATATGTCATGTGATCAGAATGTATAAAAGTCAAAACCTTATCATATTTATTATGTTTTTTTTCCCTCTGGATACACTTTTATGCTCGTCGGAAAAATATTTCACAAGGGCGTCCGCCATTGTTTCGACAGTTTAGAACCAGTTACTAAGTTACTATGCGTCATTACGAGGGAAGTGACGTCATGACTGTTGAAGACAATTGCGATGTGACTTTGGCCTATAGATAGTATGCGCTTGGATAAGAAGCTCACAACATTGCCATCCAGAAGTATAACGGACCAACACACAAAATTATGTGTAACCTTGAACGTTTATAGTTGAATGAAGTTGATGTCACTTGGGTCTTTGTTATTGTTTTTTTTTGCCATCCACGTTTATGAGTAATTTTCACTTAGCTGTGTTATCCAGACTATAAAAGTTCATGGTTACACAGTTTTGTGTGTTGGTCCGTTATACTTCCGGATGGCAATGTTGTGAGTTTATAAGCCAAGCGCATTATATGTATAGTCTGGTTAATACAGTTTCGTGAGAATTACTCATAAACGCGGATGGCAAAAATCAATAACAGAGGCCTTAGTGACGTCATCTTTGTTCTATCTATAGAGAGTATGAAGTTGACGTCACTTAGGTCTTTGTTATTGCTTTTTGCCATCCAAGTTTATGAGTAATTCTCACTACAAAGTTAACCAGACTACAAACGTTCAATGTTACACATAGTTTTGTGTGTTGTTCAGTTATACTTCAGGATGGCAATGTTGTGAGGCTAGTCTAATTCATAGTACGTTCTGTCTATCTTATCAGATCTATAATCCATAATAAACCCAGATACCCGATAGGTACTCACTGGTGGATTGGCAGTGACGATGTCCGCTCATAAAGAAAATTATTTGAAAGCAAATTGTGGTCCAGTGGTATCACACTCGCTTTCGGATCGGAAAGTCCTGGGTTCGAGCGTCGCTTGGTGCATGGTTAAAGTGAATCTTTGGAAAAGGCTCTTTACTCACATCTCTCAACATTCAGGTGTAAAATGGATACCTGGCCATTTACAACGTTGTCTCTGTCGGGGGGAAAAAATGCAATATCGCTTAATAGTCGTCATGTCCCGTTCTACATGTTACGTGTTGCTGTTGGTTAGGGACCTCTTGTAAAGCGCTTTGAGCATGTTTAGTGGATGTTGCGATATATAATGCTCAAGTTTTTTTCTTCCTTTTTTTGTGTGAAAGCAATTCAGTCTGGTAATTGAAGTGTTTAACGAGGATACTGGCATTTCAAACAGTAATTTTATCCTATTATTTGTCCTGATATTATTATACAAGCAGCACGGCCTTGTCATACTCTGTCAAAATAAATAGCGTAAGTTTTAATTTTGGCAACAAATCTCGCCCTTTAAATATCGCATCGACCTATTAAAATTACCACCCGTTTCGCCCAAAAAAAAAAAAAAAACCCTCTGAAACTTGGGACTTCGTAAGTTTTCCTTAAAGTCCCGGGTTTGAGAGTGTTTGCCAATATTTGAAGGACGAGTTTTCTGGCCAAAATTTTACATACTTGTTTTTATCAAAGTGCAGCAGTGTTGTTCTCTGAAAAACACACAAACTATGAAAACAAAACAAAACAGCTTTATTTCATTTTGGTCTAAAAACTTTTACTTCATGGTGATATCCCTTTTAATTCTCGGTTTTATCCATTTCACTTCATGGTGATATCCCTTTTAATTCTCGGTTTTATCCATTTCACTTCATGGTGATATCCCTTTTAATTCTCGGTTTTATCCATTTCACTTCATGGTGATATCCCTTTTAATTCTCGGTTTTATCCATTTCACTTCATGGTGATATCCCTTTTAATTCTCGGTTTTATCCATTTCACTTCATGGTGATATCCCTTTTAATTCTCGGTTTTATCCATTTCACTTCATGGTTATATCACCTTTACTTCAAGTTTATATTTTTTTTACTTCGTGGTTATATCACCTTTACTTCAAGGTTACATCACTTTTACTTCATGGTTATATCACCTTTACTTCAAGTTTACATCACTTTTACTTCGTGGTTATATCACCTTTACTTCAAGTTTACATAACTTTTACTTCATGGTTATATCACCTTTACTTCAAGTTTATATCACTTTTACTTCGTGGTTATATCACCTTTACTTCAAGGTTACATCACTTTTACTTCATGGTTATATCACTTTTACTGGAATTACGGGAATGTTTTAATGTCGTTGTAATGGACATTACTTTACATTAGTTTGAGAGTATTGAATATTTTCGTTCCAGCAACGAGCCCATAACGATTTGGGTTATCGGACCTGCAAATAGGGGTACACTACGCCGTCCCCAGCCCCAAATTGTGGAAACTTTATCCCCCCCCCCCCCCCCCCCCTTTCCCCCAAAGAAAAGAGCTTTGAATCTGTCTTTACTAGAAATTATGTAGGAGTCTCTAATGTTTAAGATTTTTTAAAACCAGTGAACTGTATTACTCTCGAAAGACACGTACTCAAATATTTGGTCAGAAAACTCGTCCTTCAAATATCGATCGATTAAAATGACCCCCATCTTGGCAAAATGAAAAAAAAAATTGTCAAACTGGGAGGTCTTCCATAACGTGACAGGTCTGAGAGATTGTTTTTTTTTTTTTTTAACACTCCAATATCTTTTTACAGAAGGGACGCGCTTAATTTTCCTCTGCTGTCCATTTGGGTTTTTATAAGTAATGTATTTATGTTTTTTAACTGTTCTTTGTTGTTGGCCGTAGAAGGGTTTTAAGTCGAAACGTTCCGTGTATAGTATTTTGTTCTTTTTTAAAGCCGTTATATTCATGTATTTTTTTTTTACGGTCCACAGCGACTGGCAGCTTAGTATCACTTTGACTAGATTATTTATTGTTGGGTGCCTGCTGTAGGTCTATGGGAGTCAAATTAGGCAACATCAATCCTTCAGAGCCATAAGGCCCACGGAGCCGGAGTTTATCCCGGTTTCTGTAGCGTGAAATGGGCAATGGCAATTGATTGTTAATCTTTGGATAGGACGCTAGTCCATTGCGGCCACAATGCAAATCAGTGATATTTTGCGATTTGTTGCGGCCATAGAGCAAGCGATGCAAAAAACAAACTGCCATGCCAGAGAGGAGTGTACATCAAAAGCCCATCATTTTATGGAGAGAAAAGTAAAGTGAGATGTGACCAAGGAATTTACCCAATGGAGACCGTACGGTGCTCTTATTGGCTAACCAACCAGCGGCCTCGATGAGAAAAATATCCGCCATTTTGATGTTGGCTGGGAATCGCGTTACTATAGTAAACAAGCGCTGATCGGCCGTTCATGAAAACAAGTTGCTGCTCGCTCGTTTAACTCAAAATTATTCAAAACGATCTCTCTAAAATGATATAAATGTGACTTCTTAAGGTTTTCTTCACGGTCAAAACCACACAACATTCTATTAATGATTACGTCCGAGGCAAAAAGGAATATTGACAGGTCGACCGAGAGTTGAACTCGTGAGACGACAAACATCAATGCGAAGTGTAGCGAGAGTCAAGCTATTGTTTGTCTTGTCCTATTCTATATAGAGAAAAGGATAAATAGTATAGCTCGTGTGTGAGTGGTTGCGTGTCATAGTCTTGTTTTTAAATTGTTTCTTTTGTTTATGTGTGTAGTGATGACTCTCTCACACTCAATTTCAATGCCGAAAGAGGAATTCCCGCACACAAGAAAGGGGAATTGGGGTGGTATTTGGCATACATATTGTATAGTATCTAGTTCTAAATAGATAACTGATTAGAATTATATTATGATATATAAACACAAT
>NC_088372.1:35054796-35079796 GCF_034508935.2 Berghia stephanieae
ATATATATATATATATATATATATATATATATATATATATATATATATATAAGAAAAATACAAAAACAGATAGCGCTTATCTTGTACTTCACAGTTTTTATACTCTTATCTCTTCCCCTTCGTTCATTCATTCATTCATTCATTCATTCATTCATTCATTCATTCATTCATTCATTCATTCATTCATTCATTCATTCAATACTTAAAAAGACCCAAACAACAAGCATTCCAACATAATACATTTGCACAGTTGCCAACTGTTCTGATAAAATGGGGACTTTGCGATTTGGCAATTTGGAGAAAAAACATTTAAAACAAAACAATGGACTGTTCTATGTATGGAAATGGCCCTTGCACCTCCCAGAATTATGCTCTTCTGACTCGCAAATTAAAACAAGGAACATATTCCTACAATATCGTGGTAAATATCTGAATGATAATTTGCTCCATTGTTGTAATCAACATTTCGAGCACTCTTAGTACTTAGTACCATACTATTTGTAACACGATTTTATGTAGAAAGAACTTCATAAAATGACATTACATAATTTTAAAGCAATGAAGAAATAGTATCAGATAGCTGTTAGGGGTTACGTTGTAATTAATATCTTTAAAAATCACTTTTGTCAGCACTGAGGACGTTTTTTTCACAGTGACAAAAGTCATTTCTTAGGTGAGTGGATTTATTCTTTTTAGACTAAATATAAAAAAGAATAGTTAAGTTTATCAGTTGAACAATTAAAACTTCAATTGTTTTTCATCAATCCTAAATTTACAAATATAAAAAAAAAAAAGAGAGTTGCTTCTGATGGATGTTGTCACTCTCTTGTTTCTGGATTTTCGATGTTTAACGATAAATGAAGCAATAAAAGCAGCCATTTGATAATATGACACAAAAACCATTGCTAAGTGATATATGGAAAACAAATTCTATGCAGTTTGTGTCTTAAATGTGACTACGGTAAAAGGGATAATTTTCGTGGTAATAAAATCAGAACAGACACCGTGGTCCCCGAGAGACAATCTTTCGTTTCGTCAACTTTTGAAAACATCAAGATTTAAAAAAACAGTAGGATCCGTCATTTTCTGTCACTTGCAGCATGATGTCAGGACATGAAGGTAAGATAAAATGTATGGTCACGCCAATTCTTAGAATCAGAAGAAACACCAAAAGTCATAAAGTTGAAAAGTAATGATTTGTATGATGATAAATAATCTAACATGAAAGTTGAATTAAACGTTTTAAAAACGATTTTAATCCCATTTGCTTCACCAATGATATCCGTCACTGTTTGCTGGTGTCAGAAGAAACTATCAAATTGCATTTTTCAGATAGAGTCTAAACATTATAATTTTCATCACGACGTGTTACTGTGGAAATGCCAGACGATGCATAGTATTATACATGTAATATCATTTTTAACGTTTGATCAATAGAATATTGAAGAAACTCGATGTTTCGTCTGACCAAGTTGTCGAGTGACAATTTGTTGAAGTCACATCATAAATCATAACACCACCAAATTATAATTTTCATAGTTTGAACATCCAACTTTAATTCTGATTAAAATCATTTTTAGAATTAAATTGAGTACAAAGCAGTTTGGATTGAAATGATGTAAATCATAATTTTGAACAGATAGCTAGTTGTCTTTCGTAATCATAAACTCTGTTGAGGGTCTTGTTGGTTTGCTTCTTCATTTAATATGCTTGTTTGCTTTCCCCTTTTTCAAGATGTTGCTGATTTAAAGGAAGAATTGTTTAGTTTTCATTTTAAAAATAATCTTACTGTCCTTTTGCATTGCAGACTTGAGGAATATCCTGCCTAAGCCCCTAAGGCCAAGAGCAAAGACCAATGCAGAAAAAATGTGTTGCATACAGAGAGCGGCTGAAAGAGGATGCAGACAGACATAAAGCAGCAATGTATAATTGGGCAGGACACACAATTTAAAAACAAATTTAACGGGGTTTTTAAAAAGAGAATTAGAATTGAAATGACAATGATTTACCATTTATTTAGAATTTCCGAGTTAATGAGTTGCATGACCACCATTTGTAATAACCAACGAGTTCTAGCATAAGACATGAGAGAGTGGCCTTTCGGTCGAATGCTTATAAAAAATTCAGTGATCTTGCAAACTTGAGATGGTTGGTGTATGATAGTAGTAGCTACTATAGCAAGATATCACCTGTGTATTGTGTTATGTCATTTGATCTATAGACCAAGTCTTTCTCTTTTTTTTTTTCTTTTTTTTTTTTTTTTGACGAATTTCCATTATCACCACCAATAAATACATGATATCTCTTAACTAGAACACTGCTCAATGTAGCCTAACTCCAGTTGTAAAGTAAACTTCTGGGCGATATTTTATCCTTACTGATTAGTTCTTTTCTTTCACATTGATTTACTGGGTTTTAAAAAAAATCTTTTATCATTTATGTTCACACTATTTGTGGATAATACACAATCCTCTTTTTATGATTGTTTTTGATTGCAAATGTACAGATTTGATTAACGTCTTTCCAATAAATGTATGTTTTTAGAAATTGGATTTTGATTTTGTTATGATTTTTCAATGAGTAGTAAAATTATTGAATCATTTGAGCGTGCCTGAGAGAATCTACGGCGGGTGATTATTCTCGGGTCGAAGTAATGTTAAATTTATCTAGCTGAATTTTTCTCGAAAAAGAGTTAATGTATTCCAGTAAGTCAAACCTTTTTTGTACCTCTTGAAATATTATACACTCTGAGAAGTTTCCTCAAAACTCGGGACATGCAAAAATAAGTAAGGAAACTGTGTCTTGCTAACGCTTGACACGATTAGTTTCAGGAAACTGTGCTCGAATGTAGCTTAATTTTTAAATAACGTTGTCAAAAGTTCATTCGAAGACGAAACTTCGAGACTTTTTACCAACTTGGAAAATAATAGAGCAGCGTTCCCAGAGTCATCCATCCCTTCAAAATATTCGCATCGCGGCAGAGCTTGCTTCAGTTTCAAATTGAAACAATCGACGTTACAACAGGCTCCTCAAAACTCGGGACATGCAAAAATAAGTAAGGAAACTGTGTCTTGCTAACGCTTGACACGATTAGTTTCAGGAAACTGTGCTCGAATGTAGCTTAATTTTTAAATAACGTTGTCAAAAGTTCATTCGAAGACGAAACTTCGAGACTTTTTACCAACTTGGAAAATAATAGAGCAGCGTTCCCAGAGTCATCCATCCCTTCAAAATATTCGCATCGCGGCAGAGCTTGCTTCAGTTTCAAATTGAAACAATCGACGTTACAACAGGCCCCGTTTCAACCCCCCCCCCCTCCCCCTCCCACCCATTTCGTGGAAACAGCCGAGGATGTGCATCCTTCAACGCCCTCCACTCCTCCCTCGACAACATACAGTACCTATGTGTGATACTCCAGCCAGTCAGCGCGCGATACGCGCGACGTGTTAATCTGTCCCCATTTCACTTTGCAGCACACTGTTTCTTATTCTTACCACAACTCACCTGTCCGTTTCTTCAGATGTCAACACTTCGCAACTGTATACCTGAATGGGAAAAAGCCACGTCATCAACAATTGTATCAGACTGGATCGAAAATGGTGTTCCCCTCCCCTTTAACCAGGTGCCTTACTTCTACTAGCGGCGGGCATTCGGAACATTTTCATGTTCCTGGTACGGAACCTGTTCCTGGTGCGATTGTTTCGGTCGAAGAGAGTTTCGTCCTAATCCTAAGTAGTACGGCGCATAGATGACACGGATACGACGTTTGTACTCGTGTTTGTGGTACCAACCACAGACAGACGAGAGGTTGCGTACTCGTGTTTGTGGTACCAACCACAGACAGACGAGAGGTTCAGATTGGAGGGAGGGACGTAGGCTGGTTTGCGCTCTCTCTCTCTCTCTCTCTCTCTCCTCTCTCTCTCTCTCTCTCTCTCTCTCTCTCTCTCTCTCTCTCTCTCTCTCTCTCTCTCTCTCTACACACACACACACACACACACACACACACACACACACACACACAGTAACAGTAACATGACCAGGAACTTGTTCCTGGTACTAGTTCCTGGTTGAGCTATGTTTCTGGTGTTACTGTTCTCGATAACCAAAACCCGTGCGGCACTAACTTCTACACCTATTAATTCACACACAAACAAATAATTTACAGAGGATGAAAAACTATTCATAGAACGAGAAATAAGAACACTTTGTGAACAGCAGTGTATTGTTCAATGCGCGGAAAAACCCACTGTAATATCACCCAACAGTTCCAAAGAAGGATGGTTTTTACAGACTAATCATAGATTTAAGAGAGTTGAACATTTTCTGTAGTCCCAAAAAGTTTCTTTACTAGGACATTAATTCAGTACTTGAAGTAGTGAATCACAAAGATCATTTAGTTACATTCGACATAAAAAACCCCCCGGATTTTATCATGTCCCAGTGAATGAGGAATTTACTCAATACTTAGGTTTGGAATGGGATAATACTTATTACAAATTTATCGTACTTCCATTTGGGGCTAATTTTAGCCCATATTTCTTTTGTAAAATTATACGTTGTGTAATTCAAATCCCAAGACAGAAAGGTCTTCGAGTAGGATAATCAACAGAGTTATTACTTGTTCAGCAGGGTATATCAGCTGAGTAGAGCAAGTTAGAATATTTTTGGTGTTGAGTGTCAGAAGCGACACCAAGGCTTACTCATAGGACAATCTGTTCCTACCACAAATCTGTAGCTCTAGTTATCTTTTTATCTTTCAAATTGTATTGTTCATACATTGGGGTAATCTAATCGCACATGCAGTTTTGCAATTACCGAATATATATTTTTTTTTGATGCCTTAGACAACCTTTTGATATGTATAATTTGACTTCACCCTTTTCTGTTTATATTCACAGGTTGATCGGAATCCTCATGGTCCAAGCGTTGTCTTGAACCACTTCCATCACATCAGTAATATGGTATACCCTTATCAAACATTGAGTGGTCATCATGATCATCAGAAACTACAACAAACGGAGCTACAAGAACGACATCAGAAACTATAAAAAGAAGCTCAACAACAAACGTAACAACAACAACAACAACAACAACAACAACAACAACAACAACAACAACAACAACAACAACAACGATAATAAATAATAATAATAATAAATAATAATAATAATAATAATATAAATAATAATAAATAATAGTAATAAATATAATAATAATAATAACAATTACAATAACAACAACATAAACGGTAGCAGCAGCAACAACGACAACAACAACAATCAGAATAATAGCAATCGTAATAACAACAAGTGGCCGCCCAAAAAAGAAAACCCAACAAAAAGATAGACTAATGTAAATAATTCAACAATATCAACCAGCCCATCTGTGCACCCAGAATACAAACAAGTGGATATAATGAGAAACATTAAACACAATGCACCGTGTTACTATATAACACAACTCAAAACTTGACTTTAAAAAATAATAATTTTTGAACACCCAGCACTTACTAGTGACACAGCGGCTCGGCCAAAATGTAATCTTTTTTTTTTTTTTTGGTATCTTCCCAAATCGTCCTATAGCGGCCTATTTACTTACATATTATAATATTTTGTGTTCATATGTGTGCATATCATTTAATATATATATATATTTAAAAAAAAACAACAACAATTGAAAAACTAAAATGTCAAAAAGAAAGAACACATTTCTCCAATAAGAAAAAGAAAAAGTCGGCAAGAAATTGACAAATACAAAATAAAAAACGTAAAACAAATAAGATAATACAGTAACAAATTATCTAACAGCCAACTTAACAATAATCTGCTCCACAAATACATTACAACGAGTTGAGAAGGAACGAAGAGAAGAGCTGATAACTAACTACACTGCATTGATCAACATGTCTATTCGGACAACCACTTGATCAAGAAGTCTATTCGGACAACCGATCGAACAAACTGTGAAGAAAAATAATCTTAACCAACTAGCCGATCACAACGAAGATAACTTAGCCACCATTTAAACCATCACCACCACGAACAACCAACCAACCAGCCATGCCTCTAGCAAGACATTGGTCTAGGGTGGGCCGAAGCCCGCTGACCCGCCGAATCGCCATGGCCATCTTGCTCTTCACGCTGGTCTATCTGTTTACAGTCCTCAATTTGTCTCTGGTAAACGGAGTGGGCTCTCCACGACCCAGCAACGTGGTCAAGGTGAGTAGTTTCTATCCAATCCATCTATCTATCTATCTGATATATAACCATCTACAGTCGACTCCGAAAAACCATCTACAGTTATCCGGAGTGGACTCTGAATAACCATCTACAGTTATCCGGAGTCGACTCTGAATAACCATTTACAGTTATCCGGAGTCGACTCTGAATAACCATCTACAGTTATCCAGAATCGACTCCGAAAAACCATCTACAGTTATCCGGAGTTGACTCTGAATAACCATCTACAGTTATCCGGAGGCGACTCTGAATAACCATCTACAGTTATCCAGGGTCGACTCTGAATAACCATCTACAGTTATCCGGAGTCGACTCTAAATAACCATCTACAGTTATCCGGAGTCGACTATGAATAACCATCTACACTTATCCGGAGTCGACTATGAATAACCATCTACAGTTATCCAGGGTCGACTCTGAATAACCATCTACAGTTATCCGGAGTCGACTCTAAATAACCATCTACAGTTATCCAGGGTCGACTCTGAATAACCATCTACAGTTATCCGGTGTCGACTCTAAATAACCATCTACAGTTATCCGGAGTCGACTCTAAATAACCATCTACAGTTATCCAGGGTCGACTCTAAATAACCATCTACAGTTATCCGGAGTCGACTCTAAATAACCATCTACAGTTATCCAGGGTCGACTCTGAATAACCATCTACAGTTATCCGGAGTCGACT
Source organism: Berghia stephanieae (assembly GCF_034508935.2). NCBI lineage: Eukaryota > Metazoa > Mollusca > Gastropoda > Nudibranchia > Aeolidiidae > Berghia > Berghia stephanieae. Next base: position 35,061,724 of record NC_088372.1, read on the forward strand.
CTGAATAACCATCCACAGTTATCCGGAGTCGACTCTGAATAACCATCCACAGTTATCCGGAGTCGACTCTGAATAACCATCTACAGTTATCCAGGGTCGACTCTGAATAACCATCTACAGTTATCCAGGGTCGACTCTGAATAACCATCTACAGTTATCCAGGGTCGACTCTGAATAACCATCTACAGTTATCCGGAGTCGACTCTGAATAACCATCTACAGTTATCCAGGGTCGACTCTAAATAACCATCTACAGTTATTCAGGATCGACTCTAAATAACCATCTACAGTTATCCAGGGTCGACTCTGAATAACCATCTACAGTTATCCAGGGTCGACTCTAAATAACCATCTACAGTTATCCAGGGTCGACTCTGAATAACCATCTACAGTTATCCGGAGTCGACTCTGAATAACCATCTACAGTTATCCGGAGTCGACTCTGAATAACCATCTACAGTTATCCAGGGTCGACTCTAAATAACCATCTACAGTTATTCAGGGTCGACTCTAAATAACCATCTACAGTTATCCGGAGTCGACTCTGAATAACCATCTACAGTTATCCAGGGTCGACTCTAAATAACCATCTACAGTTATCCGGAGTCGACTATGAATAACCATCTACAGTTATCCGGAGTCGACTCTAAATAACCATCTACAGTTATCCAGGGTCGACTCTAAATAACCATCTACAGTTATCCGGAGTCGACTCTGAATAACCATCTACAGTTATCCGGAGTTGACTCTAAAGAACCATCTACAGTTATCCGGAGTCGACTCTGAATAACCATCTACAGTTATCCAGGGTCGACTCTAAATAACCATCTACAGTTATTCAGTATCGACTCTAAATAACCATCTACAGTTATCCAGGGTCGACTCTGAATAACCATCTACAGTTATCCAGGGTCGACTCTAAATAACCATCTACAGTTATCCAGGGTCGACTCTGAATAACCATCTACAGTTATCCGGAGTCGACTCTGAATAACCATCCACAGTTATCCGGAGTCGACTCTGAATAACCATCTACAGTTATCCAGGGTCGACTCTAAATAACCATCTACAGTTATTCAGGGTCGACTCTAAATAACCATCTACAGTTATCCGGAGTCGACTCTGAATAACCATCTACAGTTATCCAGGGTCGACTCTAAATAACCATCTACAGTTATCCGGAGTCGACTATGAATAACCATCTACAGTTATCCGGAGTCGACTCTAAATAACCATCTACAGTTATCCAGGGTCGACTCTAAATAACCATCTACAGTTATCCGGAGTCGACTCTGAATAACCATCTACAGTTATCCGGAGTTGACTCTAAAGAACCATCTACAGTTATCCAGGGTCGACTCTAAATAACCATCTACAGTTATCCGGAGTCGACTTTGAATAACCATCTACAGTTATCCAGGGTCGACTCTAAATAACCATCCACAGTTATCCGGAGTCGACTCTGAATAACCATCTACAGTTATCCAGGGTCGACTAAATAACCATCTACAGTTATCCAGTGTCGACTCTGAATAATCATCTACAGTTTTCCGGAGTCGACTCTAAATAACCATCTACAGTTATCCAGGGTCGACTCTAAATAACCATCTACAGTTATCCGGAGTCGACTCTGAATAACCATCTACAGTTATCCAGGGTCAACTCTAAATAACCATCCACAGTTATCCGGAGTCGACTCTAAATAACCATCTACAGTTATCCAGGGTCGACTCTGAATAACCATCTACAGTTATCCAGGGTCGACTCTAAATAACCATCTACAGTTATCCGGAGTCGACTCTAAATAACCATCTACAGTTATCGGGAGTCGACTCTGAAAAACCACTCTGAAAAAAAAAACAAAAAAAAAAACAAAAAACAAAAAAAAACACAGCCCCCCCCCCCCCCCCCCCCCCCCTGAACGTTCCTGTCTGAGGATGGGCTCGAACCTGGGTGGCACCTGGACGCGTCACTCACTTGGCTACTGCTCCAGTTTAGACTGTAGCATGTAGTCGACGACCAACTACGACTTTGAGTGCATGTTTTGATAAGAATGAGGTTACCATTTATGAGAATAAGTTATTTTGATGAATAGAGAGTTGTTTTTTTTTGTTTTTTTTTTACCAGTTAATTGCCGTACTCTGAAAGACATGCATTAAAAAAAAAATTGCCAGAAAACTCGTCCTTAAAATTTGATTTACACATTAAAACCATCTGCCGTAAAGCTTCTCAGCAATTAAATCTCTTAAAAAGTCTTGGAAAATACCTTTCAAAATTGAACAAGTTAACAATATTTCACTCTTTTGTATTGTCAAATTTCAATTTCTGTCCACTAGCTTGGCATTTCTGTTCTAAAACAAATTGTGATAAACTTGAAAAGATACAAGAAAGAGCACTGTGTTTTATTTATGAAGATGACAAAAGATCCTACGACCAATTACTTTCAAAGGCCAAAGTCCCCTCCCTACAAATAAGACGAATGAGAACAATTGCTTTGGAAACGTTCAAAATTTTATACAATATTGCTCCTCCTTGTCTATCTGATATGGTCATTTTGAAAAATAACAGATACAATTTTAGATATTCAAACCTCCTTGATATTCCAAGGGTCAGAACAACGTCTTATGGCAAAAGATCTTTCAGATATTCTGCTGCTGTGCTTTGGAATGAACTTCGCGAGCACATCAGGAAAATTTCAAATTTTAATGTTTTCAAAAATCATATCCTCTCATGGAATGGCCAGCCATGCAAATGTAATATCGGTAATTAATCTAACCGTATATATATATATATATATATATATATATATATATATATATATATATATATATATATATATATATATATATATATATATATATATATATATATATATATATATAATATTATGTTACTTTTCTTTGTGTGTCATGATTGGAATCTTGATGAGGGAATGTTTTAAAGGAAAATGTATTACTATGTATTTTATGCACTATGTGTTATAACCTATGTCGCTCAAAGGCTTCTATTAGCCTGACTAACATTATCTATGAAACATTTTTAAAATGCCGACAATAAATAAATATTTGAATTGAATTGAATTGAATTAACTTCATATATGTAAATGAAGTGCCTCGACTTGGCAAATATTCTGGGACCTTTGAGTTCCCAGGTTTGAGAGTTTTTGCCAAGATGAGGGTCATGCAGGTCCTAGGTTTGAGAGTTTTTGCCAAGAAGAGGGTAATTTAAATCGATCGATATTTGAATGACGATTTTTCTGGACAACATTTTTAAATACGTGTCTTTCTCGAGTACGACTGCTAACTGGTCAATTGTCACACTATTACTTCCTGTTCTCTTCTCTTTCCTAGGCGGAAATCGTTCAATTGAGTGAGGAGTACATCCGGGCTCTTGCCAAGGAAAATGGAGATATTGTGGACGGGCCTTACGCCGGGAGATTTACTGCCTTTGGTGAGTGGTTCCTTCTTACCGCTTTGTCCTACAGAGATGCCAAAACTCCAGTTTCTTCGTAAACAACAACAAAATTGTTGTGATGAGACCGGAGTTTTGAATTCAGGGTCATGGGCAACTTAGGTCAAAGTCCGGTGAGGTCTTACTGGTCCAAGAAGAGGATGTCCTAGGGTCCAAGGAAAACGTCACAGAAAACCACAGCATTATTCTTCACTACCGCCATCATTACCACTCCCAGTTCCATGATGATAATGATGATGAGGATGAGAATGATGACGATGATCATCATCACCACCACCATCACCAATGCTACTATTAATTTTTACATTTTATCCTCTGGAGCTTTTGTTGATTTTTAAAAAGGGGACGGGATGATATATAATATGTAAGTATCAGGGCTGAGAATCTTAGGCGGATTTCCGCCTAAATGGTGGTTTATCTCCGCCCATCACCATCACTATTCCGCCTTTTAAAAAGACTCGCCACAACCACTACATCAACATCCCTATCACCACTACTTTTACAACCACCACCTGTGCTACAACAACCATCACATCATCATTCCTATCACCATTACTACTACAATCACCACAACATCATCATCCCTACCACCACCACCACTACAGCTACAACCACTACTACTACAACTACCATCACATCATCATCCCTACCACCACTACTACAACAACCACCACCACATCATCATTCCTACTACCAATACAACTACATCCTCCACCACCACATCATCCCAACTATCACTACACCAACCACCCCACATCATCCCTACAACAACTATTACAACCACCACCACACCATCATTCCCAACACCTCTACAGCTACAACCACCATATCATCATCCTTATCACGACCCTACTGCAACCACCACCACATCATCGTTCCTACCGCCATCTTTTCTTACTACTACTACAATATGTTGTAATTACACTTTCAACTTTTGAAATTCCTCCAAGTGGTGTCAGAATATATTGCGAGACACATTTTTGATTGCATCTCAGTAAATTTTTAATGAAATTCAAACTTATACGTTATCGTCGCATAGATAGGTCTTGAACTCAATTTTTTGTGACCAGTCATTCTCACCCCTGAACCATCATGACATCATCACCATCTCTACCACAACTACCACCACTACGACAGCAACTATCACATCATCATCAGTAACACCATCTCCACAACCACATCATCACTGCCCTCATTGTAGTCAGTACCACCTCTAGTGCAAGCACCACTATCACATCATCTTCCTGCTGGTGGGATCTTTTGACTTGCATGGATTAGAGTTGCTTTCTGCCTTTGTCTTGGCTTGATCCTTTTCCTGGCCGGATTCATTGGCAGAGAGGGAAACAATTAAATGTATAGTCGTTTTGGGAGATAATATGTTTGCCCTCGTATATCATCTCTCTTTGGTGTGACGTTAGATTTGTTGTTCTAAATTTTGTATTTCTCTCACAAGGATTCTGTGCTTGTGTCTTGGTGAGACTTTTAGGTGACCTCAAACTAACTTCATTGATAGTTTGATCTTGGAGTCCGTTTGTGAGCCCTATTTGAACCAGTCACTTTTTCTCCGGTGCTTTTGATCTTACTTAAATCTATATTTTTTACAGCCCCATATATATTTTAAGTGCCGCTGAATGACCTACAAACATATACACGTACACACACAAATCAATAAAGTTCACTCAGTTCTTAAGTCTCGTTAATTTTTCACTTTCATCTTTCTGTACTCGTCACTACATTCACTATGAGCCCAGTTCTTTAGCCTCAATAAGTTTTCAATGAGTTTTCACTTTTCATCTTCATGTACTTAACAATGATGCACTCACACACACACACACACACACACACACACCTACGCATACACACACACACAAATCAGTAAAGTGCACCCAGTTCTTTAGCCTCGATAAGTTTTCTCTTTTCATCTTCATGTACTTAACAATGATACACACACACACACACACACACACACACACACACACACACACACGCACGCACGCACACACACACACACACAAATCAGTAAAGTGCACCCAGTTCTTTAGCCTCAATAAGTTTTCACTTTTCATCTTCATGTACTTAACAATGATACACACACACACAAACACACACACAGAGGATTCAATTAAAATGTTAATTTCCTGGCAATTGCCAACATGAAACATACGTTAACTTAATATTTACGATTAACAAATAAAGCACATACACACCGAATAATAAAGTTCACTCAGTACTTTAACCTCGGTTAGTTTTTCACTTTAATCTCTCTGTACCTATCACTATATTCACTTTGAGCAGTCTCTCTCTCTCTCTCTCTCTCTCTCTCTCTCTCTCTCTCTCTCTGTCTCTCTGTCTCTCTCACTCACACACACACACACACACACACACACACACACACACACACACACACCTGGGTGGGGTTCATGACCTCCCATAGTGGGCAAGGGGGTACATACTATGTCTTCTATCCCCTTATATCTGTTTTCCAACATGCTTTCTGTCTTTGTCTTGGAATGAGATTACTTGGTTTTGTCCTGGCCCTGGCCAGAGGCCTAACTGGAAGGGAAACAGTCAAATGCACAGTTATTGTTTTGGGAGATGATATTTTTTTCCTTGTAAATCATCTGTCTGTTATGTATTATTATATTTGTAATTTTGAATGTATAATGTAAGCATTTGAGTGTATTCCTCTTTGTGCCCGAATGAGACTCATAGGTGATCTCAAACTAAGTACATTGGTGATATGCTCTTGGAATCTACACCTGATCCCTTTCTGTTCCGTTCCCCTGTGCCTCACTTTTTCTTGGGTGCGCTGATATAACCTAAATGTGTTGCAAGCGTCATAAAACCCTTAAAAACAAACAAACAAAACACACACACACACTATATTTCCTTCAATCAGACAAACTTAAACCTATAAAGTGGATCATATCCTTTTCACATCAGCCATCATTCTCTCTTTTCACCTTCAAGTACACACCTTATCATCACCACCACCACTATCATCATCATCATCATCATCATCATCATCATCATCATCATCATCACTGCCACTACTACTACAACAAACCACCATCGCCACACCATCATTTCATGAAGCATCACCATTACTACAACCACCTCCACCACATCATCATCATCATTGCCACTACTACTACAACAAACCACCATCGCCACACCATCATTTCATGAAGCATCACCATTACTACAACCACCTCCACCACATCATCATCATCACCATCATTGCCATAACCACTACGACATCATTACAACATTATCACCATTAAAACAACAATCACTACCACATCCTTACCACCACTACTACAACCTCCTCCAACACAACAATATCACCACCACCACTTCTGCAACCACCACAACCACATACATTATCATTACTGCTACCACTACAACAGCCACCATCATATCATTATTACCACCATACCTACCATTCATTTTAATATTTTATACGTCATAAATTGGTTTTGGAACTTTACTTCATTTGAAACAAGGGGTATTAGGATGATTATAGATCTCAATAGATTATATTTTGTTTGTAGAAATTCCTGTTTAAGCATTGAAATTGTTCGGAATTGTTTCTGAAATTTACGTGAGCCAAATTTTAAGTTGGCGTCTCTGGTCAACTTGAAACAATGGGATGTGTACATTAGTGAATCTGTGAATACGGGAGATGTATGTGGCCACTACCACTACTACTACAACCATCATCACATCATCATCCTTACCACAACTACTACAACCACCACCACATCATTATCCCTACCACTACCATTACTACAACCACCATGTTATAATTACACTTTCTTTTTTGAAATTCCTCCGAGTGATGTCAGAAATTGCTGGGAGACACATTTTGTATTGCATCAAATAACTTTTAATGAAATTAAAATTTATAGGTTATTTTTGCATGGACGGTTCTTTATCTAGCGCTGAAAAATTTCCTCCTTTTTAGTGACCAGTCATTCTCATCCCTGATGTATGACTCGTTGCCAAGTAAGCAAAATTAATGATATCGTTCGCTTAACAATGACCCGACTGGAATATATTTTTGTCGTTAAATTTCCGAACAACAAACTCTGAACGTTTGAACTAATAATTTACAAATAACTAGGAGATAAAATGAATTTATATGATTATATGTGCCAGAAACACGGAGACAAAAAATTCTGTCATCAATAGCAGCTTTAGACGCTGGTCAACCAAAGGATAAAGACAACGTATTAAAAACAGCAAATGGAACACGATTTTAAAAACAAGACGTGTAATAAGTTAAGTTGTAGTGATTATGTTGCGTTACTTCTACTTATTGTATGGAAAAAATAACCATCAGTATTGAATTGTAAGCATCAATTTATTAGACGAAGACATATACTGTGGACGTTACGGGTTTCCCCTTTATCAACAAAACAGGATGAATGAAACACTACATACGCCATTATCACATTATATCATTCGTCTGTGGTGTTTCAATCATCCTGTTTTGTTGATAAAGGTGAAACCCGAAACGTCCACAGTATCTGTCTTGGTCTAATAAATTGAAGCTTACAATTCAATACATATCGTTATATTTTCCTTCGAGCTTCAAGCAGCAACATTTTCACTATTCCGCCTTCTATTGTGTGAATCTTTTGAAATTCCGTTTAATCCGTCCACGCACATCTGTTCAACAAATAAAATTATTATCTACGGCATACCTGCCTACTTTTACGGATCATCCGTAATTCTTACGGAAATTAGGTAACAATTTCGGACAGACGGAAATGGAAGAAATATGACGGATTTTGATTTCACAGCAATTTGGTCGTAGTGTTGGAGAAAAAAAAAATTGTTTTTCTTATAAGTTCCCGAAGTTATCCAAAAAAAAAAATGTTCCCTTAATGTTATAAAGTCGACTGCTCAGTTCTTAACGCTGGTCACGAACACACCGACTAGCACGAACACACCTACTAGCACGATCTTTGGTTCAGTTCATTCGTTTTGACGTTATAACATCATTTTTGTATTTTTTCAATCCAACCGTAGCCATCGTTCACTAAAAGATAGTATGCGCTTGGCTAAGAAGCTCACAACATTGCCATTCAGAAGTAAAACGGACTAACACACAAAACTTTGTGTAACCATGATCGTTTATAGATAGTATGCGCTTGGCTAAGAAGTTCACAACATTGCCATCCGGAAGTATAACGGACCAACACACAAAACTATGTGTAACCTTGAACGTTTATAGTCTGGTTAATACAGTTTAGTGAGAATTACTCATAAACGCGGATGGCATAAAACAATAAGAGTGACGTCATCTTCGTTCTATCTATAGTCAGGATAAAACAATTAAGTGAGAATTAATCATAAACGTGGATGGAAAAAAAAAAAAACAAACCAATAACTATAACAAAGGCCCGAGTGATGTTAACTTCATTCTATCCATAGCCTGACACTAAAACCCAATAGGACTTATTAAATAATTTGACGTCGTTAAGGTTTGTCCTCGTCTCGTAAGTTGTCGTTTGAACAGCTCAAGGAAACAAATGATTCCATTGGTTGAACTATTGAATACAACTCACGATTTGTTTTCCTTTGTGACCAAAGACTTGTCTTTTGACGTCATTTTTTGGTCAGTGTCAGTCTTTTAGTTTACAATTCAGAAAAGTGAGTGTTGATATTAACAAGAAATGAAGTGAGTAGGAAAGTGCCAGAAGACAACAGAGAATAAAAATTTCGTGGCGGCGATAGGGGCTTGAACCCGCGACCTTACTGGTACAACTCCGCCTGGCCGGGGAGATCGTGACTCTACCGTGTGAGCTACGACCCGTTTGCGATAGATAGTTCGAAGTTGACGTCACTTAGGTCTTTATTATTGTTTTTTGCCATTCGCGTTTATGAGTAATTCTCATTAAACTGTATTAACCTGACTATAAACGATCATGGTAACACACAATTGTGTGTGCTGGTCCGTCATACTTCCGGATGGCAATGTTGTGAGCTTCTTAGCCAAGCGCATAAATCTATAAGTTTAGGATGGCTACAATCCAACCCGCGGCTCTCTCGAGTACTTGCCTGTCACCCGAAACAATCAGACAGATCTTGAACATTACTCACAATGTTAACACAAACGATTTGAAAATGCACGGCCTATTCAGGGATTGCAATGCGAATTCCCTCACCAACAACGTATCACAATATTGTCATAAACACTCACAAACCGTGCGGCTGATTGCTCCGGGTGAAAGGCGAGTACTTCAGATGACTAATTCACCTCATCCTCCGACCCCAACCCCAACCCCGACCCTTCCCGCAGACCTCAAGAAAACGATCGCCGTCCTTCTGGAGTCGATGCTGACTCGTATTACCCGTCTGGAGCTCATGGTCAACAACGTCACCAACGGCTCTCTCTTCAACGACCACGGCAACGGTACCAAGGGTTCCCTGTCCGTACACATGGCGTCAGCCCTGCAGCAGCAACAGCTGCAGCTACAGAAGCTACATCCCAAGAACATCATCACAAACATGCAACAACAGCCACAGCCACAGCCGCAACAACAGCAGGTCAAAGATGGAGGAAAGGACCCGGTTTTGTCTGCCGCAGGTGAGGAATTTTACAGACCTGTCGCTAGGTCCAAATCTAGTCAGATTTAAAACCATGATTTTAAAATCGGAGATTTGGGATGGTATTTGACATTCTCTCTATCTCTCTCTCTCTCTCTCTCTCTCTCTCTCTCTCTCTCTCTCTCTCTCTCTCTCCTCTCTCTCTCTCTCTCCCCTCTCTCTCTCTCTCTCTCTCCCTCCCCCCTCCTCTCTCTCTCTCTCTCTCTCCTCTCTCCTCTCTCTCTCTCTCTCTCTCTCTCTCTCCTCTCTCTCTCACCCCCTCTCTCCCTCTCTCTCTCTCTCTCTCTCTCTCTCTCTCTCTCTCTCTCTCTCTCTCGCCCCCCTCTCATACTATATGGTCATAGTAAAAAAAAAAAAGCATCCATATTAATAGCTTGATAGGCGAAGCAACAAGAGGTCACCACGGAGGAAGCATCAATTGGAACAATCAATTTCCAGCTTTGTATGTTGATTGAACAACCTAAGACTCGTACTCTAAGGTAATAGTTTAAAAAGGCATCTTGTTAATAGCTTGCCAGGCATAGCAACAAGAGGTCACTAAGGAATCATCACCTGGAACAATCAATTTCTAAGAAACTAGGTCAGTCGTTCATTCCTGTTCTTGTTCTACGTCACAATCCAGTGAAGTTGATGTATGGAAAGTCATTAATCCCATACAAAATAGGACGCCTTCGAGATTATGAAATGGCTGTATGTCTTTTAAATGAAAGAAATTTCAAAGAAAGCTTGCCGCTTTTAAATTTATTTACTAGGAGATTAAATTGCTTACATTACATATGCTTAATCACTTTAACTAAAATGTGCAAAGTTAAAACATTTACTGTACGCACTGAGAGAGAGAGAAAAAAGAGAGAGAGAGAGAGAGAGAGAGAGAGAGAGAGAGAGAGAGAGAGAGAGAGAGAGAGAGAGAGAGAGAGAGAGAGAGAGAGAGAGAGAGAGAGATCATCATCACCACCACTATTATTAGTCTCCATTTCTGTCTCTCTCTCCCCCCCCCCCCCCCCCCCCCCCCCCCCAGATCTTCTCCAGGGCAAGTCAGAGAAATGCAAGCTGACAGAGGAAGACCTGAAGAACTATCCCCACTGCTTGGGAAAAATAAAAGTGAGGAACGGATATTAGCAAGTTAACGATTATGTCCCCAACTTCACAGTGATTGATGAACGACATGGAAAAACACGATGATCTGTCCTAGATTGAGGGCAGGTCTTCGTGTTCTTCTTCCCGTCATTCCTCTATTGTTACAGGTTGGGAACGTAATCATTAACTCGCTATTGTCAACTGGGAGGAACTTGGCCTTTGTCAACTTAGAGCATTTTGATTGACCTCAAAATTGTTGCAGTTATTTTCCTAGTTAAGCTCAAACGACTTGATGTTTTATCTAATAATAGATACTGATAACTACCCTTTGTCTTGGTTTTTCTTTGGTGCTTTTATTGTAAATCTAGAATTCTTTGACTATTCCTATTTCTTATTTTTACTTGAGCTGATATGACCTAAATGTGTCACAAGCGCTGTAAAACCCTTAAAAACAAAAACAAACAACTTGGTTTTGTCCTTTCCCTGGTCAGAATTCTTGACTTGGAAGGAAAATGTCAAATGTATAGCTATAGTTTTGGGTATTATATTTTTTCTCTTTGCATGTGAAGTGAGTGCTTTACCAACTGAGCAATCGGGACGTCTTTGAAGAGCGTTGAGCTTGGTAAGAATGTGAAAATGAGCTATTTAAATGTTCACATATGTATTCATTTTTTCATTCATCTATAATAATCTCTAACTTGTTTCTGTGTGTCTTCGCCAGTGGATGAGGAAGATGTGGAAGTCAGATGCTTGCTACCAGCAATTTGGAGTGGATGGATCCGACTGCTCCTTCATTATGTATCTCAGTGAGGTAGGTTTTAATGGGCAAGGGGGAGGGGGGGGGGGGGGGGGGGGGGGGGGGTTCAGAGTTGCCAGTTTGAAATTTTTAATAAAAATTTAAAAAAACTCGGGAATTTTGTGAGAAAATGATAATAAAAAATTGAGTTTGGTAATTCGGAATCTTTTTTGGCATTTTATTGAAAACATTTTTTAAAAATTTCTTAATTTTACCTATTTAACAGACAAAATTACACGCACAATTTTGGCCCAAAAGCATTTTCAACCCTGAATTGGAAAGAAAAGGTGACATTTTTAAGTGCTGCGTGTTAAGAAAATAAAGATTTATTTTTGCTTTTTTTGGGTGCATTTTAGCAGAAAAATATTGATACTTAGCATTTTTTTCATTAGCGCATGGTTATTGTTTTGAAGTAAAAGAAACAAAATTTGATCTCTTGGAAAAAGTCATTTATTTTTGACTTTCAAATTTTAACATTAAGTAGATCATTCTCACATAATACTAAGTGTTGCCAACTTTACGTAAAAAATACATATTCTTACGCATTTTTGTTGATTGTATGCATTTTGCTGAGGATTCGAAGTATTATTTATGATTTATTCTTGTTTTGTTGATAAAGTGGAAATCTGAAACATCCACAGTATCTGTCTTCGCTCAATACATCAAAGCTTACAATTCAATACTTATCGTTATTTATTACTTTGAGCTTCAAACAGCAACAGTTTCATTATTCCTTACTAACGATAGGAAAATCATCACATTCGTTATGATGCAACCAACAATTTTCTCATTGATATTGGTTTTGTCCACCACAAATAGTTATAAAAACTTTGTGCATAGTATGTACCCTACTTATTCGGGGATAGCTTCACAAGCAAAGGGACGGAGATCAATCTTGTGTGCAGTCGAGATTTTTTCTTCCCCCGTCCACCTAGCAGTGATTTGGTAGCTGGGTCAGATAGATCTGGCGGAAAAATTTTTTTGTGATAGACTATTGACTTATCCAAAGGGTAGCAAGCAATTGATATATGGCTCTGAAGAAGAAAAAAAAGTAATTAATTCCTTTTTAGTTAGAGTTCTAAAATAGACAACAATTTTTATATTGGATGGGTTTGACGTTTTGTGGGGAAAAAAAACAGGAAATGAAGAAGAGAGTTAACTCACTCAACCCTAACACCGACTATATCCATAGTTTACCCAGGTTACTTTTATGCCATGCCTATTTATTACATGAGACAAATTATAGGCGTAGTATCAAAGCTAATGTTTTTAGTTTTTGTATGTTAATGATAGTTGAATAAAGCTATCTATGCGGGTACATGCTCATTTTTAATACATTTTTTTTCAATTTTGAAAAGTAGCAAAAATCTCTAGGATTGAGAGAGTTAGATAGTTGTTGATGACCTGATATCTTTTGACAGGTGGAAGGTTTTTGTCCTCGCCAAGCGTGGTCTGGAGCTCTACAGATGAAGGATAAAAGAATCACCTATGTAAGTACCAACCTGTGAAAAATAAGACATTCACCCCCACATTCATCTTCATCATCATTGTCATTGTTTATCATTTTAATCATCATCTCATCATCATCATCATCATCATCATCATCATCATCATCATCATCATCATCATCATCATCATCATCATCATCATCATCGTCATCATCATAATAATCATCACCATCATCATCATCATCATCATCATCATCATCATCATCATCATCATCATCATCATCGTTGTTGTTGTCATCGCCATTGTCGTCTTCATCATCATCATCAAAAATAAATAAGTATATGCATATAGGGAGTTGCCCCTAAGAAATAAAATTAACCACTGGGTGTTTATCTAACAAAAATGAGTTCTCTATAAAATGAAAGGCACAACAGAAGCAGTTAATAAATATTATTATAAGGGGCATTGTGGCTCAGCGGTGCGGTCTTTGCTTCATACCCGAAAGGTACAGAGTTTGATCACACGGCGCTGCGCTGTGTGGCCTTGAGCAAGTCACCTCGCCCTAGCTCAATTTGTGGTGCTGCACTGCGGCTGATGCCTGAATTATTCCAGTCTTCCCTTGGAATAGACCCTAGAGACAAATTTCCCCTATGGGATGAATAAAGGGAATTGTTGTTTTTTTAAAAATTTTATTTTATATTGTAAAACCTTTGCTCCATTCAAATATAAGGTTTAAAAGTTAGAGCCATTCAATCAAACCTACCTTTAAAAAAATATTTTTTATTAGTTATTCATGACCAAACATTTCTGAATCGTTTTTAATGGCGTGTGCAATGACAGCAATAGTATTCTTAAATTTTTGTTTTATATGAAATTTTGTTTTATCCCTCTCCCTCTGTCCCACTCTCTTCCTCTGCCACCCCTGGTGCAGGCCAACATGACCCTTGACCTTCCGGGGCTGATGGAGCTCCTCAAAGACCCCAATGAGCGTCAGGGTTATGCCTGGATCAGGTTGAGGATCACACGCATGTGGAACCAATGGAGAAAGGCTGCCGTCGTCATGGAAACCAAACAAGACATGAGACAGAGACCCAAGCAAAAGGTAATAGTAATATTAATGTGTAACGTGTTATTCAATGCTTCAAACTGGTATATTATTCATTTTTTTTATTTTTCTCAATGAAAATTTATATTGTTTTAAAAGGAAATGTTAGACACATGATCAATGACAACAAATGAGAAATATGGTAATATAATTTAATCACCATGGTTATCTTATGCTTTTGGCGGGAATCATTCCTATTTTCAGTCTTCCTTTCCGCTATTCTCTAAATTATCTAAAATTCCGATTTTCAAAAATTATGGTAATGGTAAGATAAAAAAAAAATGGGGTGGGGGGGAGGGGGAAGGGGTCAAATGCACTTTTGGAATGTGAAGGGTTGGCAGGTCTGGGTTATGCTTGATTCAGAAAAGTGAGTGGAACAGACACTTATGTTGATAATAACAAGAAATTGAGAAGGAACCCGCTAGAAGACAACAGATTATTGATACAAGTGCCCACTCCACTCATTTTCTGAATTTTGTTCAACACAAAATAGTCCCGTAGCTTTGGTATTAGTTGTTGGAGTGACAAGGCTCAAGTTTGACAAATATAAAATTCCCTGTTTGGCATTTTGACAAGTGAGCTTGTTTGTCATAATCATGTGTATCCCAATGTATCCATTTACTGTGTCCAGATACTGGTTCATCTTGGACTTCTCAGCAAGCAATCGGGATGGAAATTTGCAGAGAACCAGTTTAAAGGTAAGCTTTTATCAAAAGTATGCGAGGAGGTAAGGGAAGAGGAAGGCGGGGGGGGGGGGGGGGGGGGGGGGGGGTGTTGATAGATCCTTTTCTTACCATCTCCACCGTTATCACAACCATTATTATTATTATTATTATTATTATTATTATTATATTATTATTATTATTATTATTATTTGTTTTTTTGTTTTATTTTATTGTATTATTTTGATTGTTGTTTTATTATTGATTAGTTTTATTATTTTTTTTTGTTTATTATTGTTATTGTTGTTATTGTTTTTGTTTTGTTTTTTTTTTTTTATTATTATATTATTATTATTATTATATTATTATTATATTGTATCACCACCACCACCCACCACTGCCATTATCATCATCATCATCATCATCATCATCATCATCATCATCATATTCATCATCATTATTATTATTATTATTATTATTATTATTATTATTATTATTATTATTATTATTATTATTGTTATTATTATTGTTATTATTATTATTTTTATTATCATCACATCATCATCATCATCATCATTTATTATTATTATTATTATTATTATATATTAGTAGTAGTAGTAGTAGTATATAGTATATTATATATAGTATAGTAGTGTCATCATCATCATCATTATTATTATTATTATTATTATTACTTTTATTTGTCTTATCTGTTGTTATCAACAAAGTTAATAAAGGGATGAATTTCGTACACCATTTTCAGGTGGACCTCTGGGAGAGTTGGTTCAGTGGAGCGATCTCATCTCTTCCCTCTACATCCTGGGACACGAACTCCAGATTACCAGTGAGACAGAGCAGCTTGTTGAGTAAGGCCATTAAAAACTTGAGCTTGAGCTCTTGTATAGGGCAATACCCACTAAACGTGCTCAAAGTGCTTTACAAAGGGTCCTTAGCCAACAGCAACATCTTACATATAGAACAAGACATGACGCCTGTTAGGGGATTTTACAATTTTTCCGCTGTTAAAGACCAGGTACTCAAATTACACCTGAGTACAATGAGAGAAAGTGAGAAAGATTCTTTTTCAAGGATTCAACTATGTGGCGAGCGAGGCTCGAACCCGGGACCTAATGATCTGAAAGGGATTGTCATACCACGAGACCACATCGTGATATAGATAAGACTTAAGACAGCAGAAGAATGTCAAAAGCTTGCCATTTTAAGTTTTCATGAGGAAACCCTTTAGTTCAGACAGTGATGTATTAATACTAATGAAAAGGTGAAAATAGAAACGCTTCATCCCAGCCAAAGAAACAGCAAGTCTGTTTGTCTGTCTGTGTGTGTCTGTGTGTGTGTGTATGTGTGTGCCGATGACAGGCAAAACCAGACTACTATATGCTATGAAAATTAACGAATTCTTTAACATTTTTATACTTCTGATACAAGACACAAAATTTTTGACAATTTCAATTAGACTATTTTATAATGGGCATATAAAAATGTTTTTTTAATCATTTTATTCAACCCCTAAGATTTACTACGCCGTTTTAATCAAGTTTTGATGTGTTGAAATTTAACACTGATGACAAACATAGATGATATAGAAGGAACAAAAGTGACGTCACTCAGCTCTTTGTTATTGTTTTTAGACAGCCATTTTGGTGATAACTTATCGTTAGATTATACCAATCAGACTATGAACGTTCAAGTTTACACGCAGTCTTGTGTATTGGTACCTTATATTCGACTGGAGGATGTTGTGATTATTTTATCTAAACGCATAGCATCAATTCATATCCAAGAATACTACTCAATCTGTTCACTCTCTTCTCCTACAACACATTGTGTAGAAGGAACGGAGTCGACTTCACTCATTGAGTTTGGACCATGAGTTGAGTGATTAGGTCTCATTTAAATATTGAAAACTACTGAAAAGCAACCATTATCATTGTGTCATTGTCATTTTCAGCAACCAATGAAATGTGGATAGCGCCATCAAACTACTGAAAAACAACCATCATCATTGTATCATTGTCATTTTCAGCAACCAATGAAATGTGGATAGCGCCATCAAACTACTGAAAAACAACCATCATCATTGTATCATTGTCATTTTCAGCAACCAATGAAATGTGGATAGCGCCATCAAACTACTGAAAAACAACCATCATCATTGTATCATTGTCATTTTCAGCAACCAATGAAATGTGGATAGCGCCATCAAACTACTGAAAAACAACCATCATCATTGTATCATTGTCATTTTCAGCAACCAATGAAATGTGGATAGCGCCATCAAACTACTGAAAAACAACCGTCATCATTGTATCATTGTCATTTTCAGCAACCAATGAAATGTGGATAGCTCCATCAAACTACTGAAAAACAACCATCATCATTGTATCATTGTCATTTTCAGCAACCAATGAAATGTGGATAGCTCCATCAAACTACTGAAAAACAACCATCATCATTGTATCATTGTCATTTTCAGCAGCGAATGAAATGTGGATAGCGCCATCAAACTACTGAAAAACAACCATCATCATTGTATCATTGTCATTTTCAGCAACCAATGAAATGTGGATAGCGCCATCAAACTACTGAAAAACAACCATCATCATTGTATCATTGTCATTTTCAGCAACCAATGAAATGTGGATAGCGCCATCAAACTACTGAAAAACAACCATCATCATTGTATCATTGTCATTTTCAGCAACCAATGAAATGTGGATAGCGCCATCAAACTACTGAAGAACAACCATCATCATTGTATCATTGTCATTTTCAGCAACCAATGAAATGTGGATAGCGCCATCAAACTACTGAAAAACAACCATCATCATTGTATCATTGTCATTTTCAGCAACCAATGAAATGTGGATAGCTCCA
>NC_088372.1:35084796-35092296 GCF_034508935.2 Berghia stephanieae
TTGTTGGCTGAAGAAGGGTTTTGAGCCCAAAACGTTCCGTATTTGGTATTTTTTTCTTTTTAAAATCTTTTATATTCACTTTTGTTTATTACTTTTCACGCATTCCCCTGCTCTTCGATTGATCAAAAATCTACTGGTTATTGTTTTTCTGTCATTCTCCTTATCCAGGGCAAGAGCAAATACCTGGACATTGTCCACAAATACCTTCAGGTCCACGGGACTGTCTACCATGATCCGAATGCCCCACTCAAGTATGTCCCGTCCTACACCACCAACCACGGCATTCTGCCTGGCCCAGACCTACACAAACTGTTACAGCAGACCAAGGTACCAGTGTATTCCCTTTCAAACCCTGGAACTCCCATCTTAGCACAGCACTGACTACCCCCCCCCCACCCCCTGTCGTTGTCCGGTTATAACTGAACTGTTGTACTCATTGTTATTGTTGTTGTTGTTGTTGTTGTTGTTGTTATTATCATTAATATTATTGTTATTATTATTACTATTATGATGGTGATGATGTTGATGATGATAATTATTAATTTGTTATTACTATTATCATTATTATTATTATTATTATTATTATTATTATTATTTTTTTATTATTATTATTATTATTATTATTATTATTATTATTATTATTATTATTATTATTATTATTATTATTATTATTATTATTATTATTATTATTATTATTATTATTGTTGTTATTATTATTATTATTATTATTATTATTATTATTATTATTATTATTATTATTATTATTATATTATTATTATTATTATTATTATTATTATTGTTATTGTTGTTATTATTTATTATTATTATTGTTATACTAGTGGGAGTAATAATAATAATAATAATATAATAATAATAATAATAATAATAATAATAATAATAATAATAATAATAATAATAATAATAATAATAATAATGATAATAATGATAATAATAATAATAATAATAATAATACATGACATTTATAACGCGCATTTTCATCACTGGGTGATGCTCAATGCGCGAAACAATAATACAGTGACATTATTATACAAATGAAACATTATACAAACTACATCAACATAATATTATCATTATACAACAATGTAATAACTAAACATAAAGTCATTAATACAAGATATGTTATAATACATCTACATGCTATGTCAAATACGGAAATAATATAAAATAATGATATAATAACATAAACTAAATTAACATTCATATTGGGGTCAAATTACAAAGATGCATTAATCAAGATGTGTTTTAACAAAGAGATGGTGTTTTAACTTTGATTTAAATATTGATAAGGACTGCGCTTCTCTTATTCTTTTAGGAAGAGAGTTCCAGATGGAAGGTCCGACGTGACTGAACGATCTGCCGCCGTAAAATTTGTATTTATATCTATTTGTAACAATTAATTTTGTAGAATCTAGTGCAGAACGTAGACTCCTCGTTGGCTTATAAGTTTCTAAAAATTCAGTAATATACAATGGTGCTTGATCATTAAGGCACTTATAGCACAATACTGCTAGTTTGAATTCGATTCTCACATTAACTGGTAACCAATGCAGCTCATACAAAAGTGGCAACGAGTAGGATGTTATCTTCTTTCTTAAAATCAATTTAGCAGCCGCATTCTGGATACTTTGAAGGCGTGATATTTTATCGTTGCTTACATTCGAGATTAACGAATTACAGTAATCTATTTTAGATAGTATGAAAGATGTTATTAGTTTGCATGTTACTTCTCTTGTTAGGAAAGGTCTAACTGAAGCAATTCTTTTTAAGCCTATTGTCAAACTTCTACATAGAGAATCAAACTGTGCCTGCATAGTCATATGTTGATCTAGCATTACCCCGAGGTTTTTCACACACGTTGAGAGGTTAATTGTGCACCCATTTATATTTAGAGTAAACTTCAGAAAATCATCTTTCAAAACACTTTTTCTACCACACACCATCACCTCTGTCTTTTTATTATTCAGCTTTAACTTGTTAATTTCCATCCAGCATTTAACATCTCTAATACAGTCTTCAACACGGGTAATTAATGATGGGATATTACTAGGGATATCGCTTGCATAGAAATGATACATTAATTTATTTTTAACAAAAATATCCGAAAGAGGTTGAGTATAAAGAGTAAATATAACAGGACCAAGGACAGACCCCTGCGGAACGCCGTAATTTAGAGGAAATGTTTCTGATACTGCGCCATCGATCAGAACCGACTGAGATCTTGATGTTAGGTATGATTTAAACCAACTAAGCGCAGTGTCTCTAATTCCAAAAGTAATTTCTAATCGTTTAATAAGTATCTCGTGATCAATGGTGTCAAATGCAGCCGAAAGGTCCAACATAGTCAATAAACAGACATGATTTTTGTCAATACTATTAAGAATATCAGTGCATACTTTTAAAAGGGCAGTTTCAGTGCTATGATGTGATTTATAGGCAGATTGGAAAATTTCACTTAAATTATTTAGATGGATATGATACAAAAGTCTTTTTAACACAATGCGTTCAAGCACTTTGGATAGATATGGAAGGTTGGAGACAGGTCTGTAATTTTTCAGTTCGTTTACATTTAGATCGGACTTCTTTAATAGTGGTTTAACAATGGCACGTTTAAACGAGTCGGGGACACTACCTGAGACAAACGAATTATTTATAAGTTCAGTTATTGTTGGTAACAGTTCTTCAATACAAGTCTTAAGAATACTAGTTGGGATGGGGTCTAATAAGTCACAATATTTTGATGGGCTATCTAAAATGGCTGACTTCACTTCATCTTCAGTGGCTGGATCGAAAACATGTAGTGGCGTTCCATGGAATGGTCCAAAGCTCGGTGACGATGATGATGATGTATTGTATAATAATAATAAGAAGAAGAAGAAGAAGAAGAAGAAGAAGAAGAAGAAGAAGAAGAAGAAGAAGAAGAAGAAGAAGAAGAAGAAGAAGAAGAAGAAGAAGAAGAAGAAGAAGAAGAAGAAGAAGAAGAAGGAGGAGGAGGAGGAGGAGGAGGAGGAGGAGGAGGAGGAGGAGGAGGAGATGATTCTTTCTTGACATTATGATTCACAACTTAATCTTAATCTCATGGATTTTGATTTTTCAGATATTTGTAGGCCTTGGCTTCCCCTATGAAGGCCCGGCCGCCCTAGAGGCCATTGCCAATGGGGCCGTTTTTCTTAATCCTCGCTTCAACCCTCCGCACACGAGTAAAAACCAGAAGTTCTTCAAGGGAAAGCCAACCCAGCGCGAGGTGACCTCCCAGCACCCATATGCCGAAACATTCATCGGCCATCCATACGTCTACACCATCAACATGGACAACCCGCAGGAAGTGGAGAAAGTTGTCAAAGAGATTTTAGCCAATCAAGACGTAAGTTGCCCGCTTTACCTCTTAGCCACACTCACTGTTAGTCAGAATTTGACAAGTCGTGTGGCAAGGTTTGACAGGAATTGCAAGCCTAGCCTGGCAAACCATCTAGGAGTAGAAAGAACACTTTGAAATACAAACTGTCATTGTATTGTTGGAAAAGTCCTGGAAGACAAAAGGCTTTGGTAGCACAACCTTAGAAAATAGCAAGCTGAATTCGGAGTCTATTATTTAAATTTAAATTAAATAGAGCTTTTTTATGGTGCAATATCCACTAATCATGCTCAAAGCGCTTTACAAAAAGTCCCTGACCAACAGCAACATGTAACATATAGAACGAGACATGGCACCTGTTAGGCGATGTTACAGTTTTTTTCAGACGAAGACAATCCTGTTAACGGCCAGGTACTCATTTTACACCTAATACGGTGAGAGAATGTGTGTAAAGAGCTTTTTCCAAGGACTCAACTATGCGCTGAGGAGGCTTGAACCGAGGACTTTCTGATCCGAAAGCAACGAGTGTCATACCACAAGACCACAAACAAATTCCAGTGCCTGCTCCCTACTTTGTCATTCTGTACCGTCTAATCAAGTCTCATTTGAGTCTCAAAACAAACTGACCCTTCACTGCTAGAAGCTGTGGACTGTAAAAAGTAATAAACAAATATGAATATAACAGATCTAAAATAGAACAAAATACCAAACACGGAATGTTTCGGGCTCAAAACCCTCTTTCAGCCAACAACAAACCCCCCCCCCCCAATAAATATCATTAATACATAATTAAAAATACCTTGAATATTTCTCTGCCTTTGATCTGGTTATATTAGTAATGTATTCAAGTTTTCATTGGGGGTTTTTTTTTTTGTGGCTGAAGAAGGGTTTTGAACTTGAAATGTTCGTGAATAGTATTATGTTCTTTTTGGAAGCTTTTTTATTTTTGTTTATTACTCATTTGAAACCCCCCCCCCCCCCCCCATTCTTTTCCAATCCAAGCCCTATTTACCATTTTAATCCACCCATTCTTTTCAATTTCTCTAGTTGAAGCCTTATGTACCATTTGAATCAACCCAATCTTTTCCATTTCTCCAGTTCAAGCCCTATTTACCTTTTGAGTACACAGAGGAGGGAATGCTGCAGCGAGTCAATGCCTTTCTCCTCAACCAGAACTTCTGCGAGGGCACCAAGAAACTATCAGCCCCGAGATGGCCACCTAAGAGTGCCCTGGAATTCATCACCGGCCAGTCTGGGAAGTCCTGCAAGGACACCTGCTGGGAAAATAGTACGTCTTGTAGTTTTCTTTTTTTTTTTTTTCCATCATTGTAATAAGTAGTCTTTCAAAGTCGTGTTGGACTGGAGTTTGTCCATGATATTCTATAGCTGCTGATGAACAATAGCAGTTGCTTGTTTCCCTTTGGATAGGATGCTGCTAGTCTGTTGCAAAGTTTTTTCTTCCAGGTCTAATAGACAATGGGGGAGGGGGTTCAAGGGATCAATATCATGGCGTTGTTAAGACGAATACCCCAGGTTTGTTTATAATAATGATAATAATGTATGGTTTTTATATAGCGCCTTACCCCTTATATCAACAAGCTCAAAGCGCTTACAAGTAACGTGGCAACTTTCACTCAAATACACAACCACTCAAACATGCAATATAAATTAATATAATTCTACAGTGTTACATATTAAAAAGAAACGTTTTAAGATGTATTTTAAAGAATTCTGCATCATTACTGTCTCTGGTATATCTTGGAAGGGAGTTCCAGATAAGAGATGCCGAAAATTCAAACACATGCTCGCCAATTTTACGAGTCATTTTTGGCTTCACAAGAATGTGATTATCAGAATTTGATCTCAGATTTCTGAATGAGACGTAGAATTTAAGCACGTCATTACTGTATCCAGGACAATCAGAGTGCAGTGATTTAAAAACAATTGTACAGATCTTATATTCTATACAATTCTCAACGGGAAGCCAGTGGAGTTCTCTTAGCAAACCCGATGCAGATTGATTTCTCCTCTTTCTATAAATAAGCCTGGCAGCATCGTTCTGGGCTACCTGAAGGGATTTTATTTTGTATTTATTTATAGAAGAGAGGAGAGAAGTGGAATAATCTAGCTTTGACAGGATTAGAGAATTAACTAACAAGACAGAGATGTCTCTTGTAATGAGATGTCTAACACTACGTATTCTTCTCATTTCCATGTACATTAACCTAACGATATGATCTATTTGGTAAAAGACAAACCTGAATCAATAAATACACCCAAATTTAGAACAACTTTAGCTGTTTCAATTACACTGTTTCCCAAACCGATTGATTCACACTCTACATTTTTAAGGATTGCTGGCCTATCAATAAATATTATTTCAGTCTTACTATCGTTAAGTTTTAGTCTGTTCAGTTCCATCCAAGTTTTTAATTTAACAAGCAAGATTTGAAACGTTCAATTAAAAGATGTAAGTGGTCGTAGGTTGATGACTTAAAGATTTGATTATCGTCTGCATAAAATTGGTAATTTAGATTAAAATCAGAAATAATTGATCATAAGGGTTTCATGTACATTGCAAAAAGAACTGGACCCAGTACTGATCCCTGTGGCACACCAAATTTTAGAGGATGATCAGATGATTTGACATTTTTAATCTCAACACCCTGTCGATGATTCATTAATAAGATTTGAACCATTTCAGCGCCAATCCCTTGATACCAAAAAGACGTTTGAGTCGATTCAACAGAATGTTGTGGTCAATCGTGTCAAATGCAGCTGATAAGTGCAACATACATAAAATGTTCATCTTATTTTTGTCAGCATTTAAAATCAAATTATTCACTACCCTTAACAACTCATTCTCAGTGCTATAGTTTTCCCTATAAGCTGATTGGAATGGCTCATATAGATCATGCAATTTTAAATGTAAATTTAATTGGTGAAGAACTGCTTTTTCCAGGATTTTTGAAATAAGGGAAAGCTTGAAACGGGTCTGTAGTTTTTAAAATCATTCTGGTCTAAAGAGGCTTTCTTTAAAAGTGCGGTAATCAGAGCTGTGTTAAAATAAGAGGAGATGATACCAGTTTGCAGAGACTGATTAATTATTTCAGTTATTGATGGAATAAGCTCGTCAATGCAAGAATATAAAAGTGATGTTGGAAGGGGATCTAGCTCACTAGATTTATTTGGGACCTTCATAATTACATTCTTTATAAAAAATTTTAACATTTTTTTATTCGCCTTAACAATTCCATCCTTCAACTTTCATTTGTCTTTAGTTTTTCATTCAATGTGTTTCGTTGACACAGGGGAAATGTGAAACGGCCACGCCATTTGTTTTCGTTGATTAAATCAAAGCTTCCATTTCATTTCACCATTGTTGTTTATTTCATTGAGTTTCAAGCAGCAGCATTTGCATTCAAACAGTAAATTGAGTAAACCAAATTTAAACTTTTTCCACGATTTCTAGATATTTTTAAAAAGATTTTCCAGAGTTTGGTGTCAGATCCTGGGTCTTTAGATTATTTTTCATTGCCGAGCTCAAAGGAATTGTTGGAAACAAAATCTTTTCTTGTTTTTAAAAATACATGAATATTGATGTCTTTTTGAGTCAAATAATCCCAGCAAAATAATAGTCTTTCAGGCATATGGAACCAGAGTTTACCCCAGCAGTTTTTATAGCTTGAAATGGACAATAATAATTGCTTGTTACCCTGTTGATAGGATGCTAGTCTATCATATAGTACTTTCTGACATATCTTAGAGACCCTGCTACCCAACCACAGTTTGGTGGACAGGGAGGTCAGAAAAAAATCTCGACTTCACCCGGGTTTGGTCTTGGTCCCTTTGCATATGAAGCAAGTGCTCTAGCAACTGAGCTATTGGGACCCCCCAAAACATGACAAAAAAACAAATTTTATCATAGTCTTATATCATATCCATTAATTCATAGGATTAACATGGGATTGCTGTTTCGTTTCAGAGAGAATATGTGAACCTACTTACTTCCCTGACCTCAACACCAAAGCTATGTTAGGGAATGCCACCAAATGTTCCAGCCACGTTCAAGCGTCCAATATCTATTACCCAGCCTTCGACAAGGAAAGCCATGCGTGCACAACGCA
>NC_088372.1:35097296-35114796 GCF_034508935.2 Berghia stephanieae
TACATTCGACACATGTGGTATGGTATGTGTGTGTGTTTGTGTGTGTGTGTATGTGTGTGTGTGTATGTATGTGTGTGTGTGTATGTATGTGTGTGTGTTGTGTATGTATGTATGTGTGTGCGTGTGCATGCGCGTGCGTGCGACTGGCTAACTATTCCAAACCTGGAAATCCATAACTAGCCACATGTTAACAAAGTGATACAAGTGTTTATTTGAATCCTAATTCAATGGGAGTGGATTTGTCTCACACATGTCGTTCAGGCTGGCTGGTCACAACAAGACTATAATTTATTAAAATTATAACGATTTTGGGCATCGTTTGGTTTCCCTTCTTATTTTCAAGATAATCATTTATTTATTTATTAATGTGGAATCTGGTTATTTCGATATTGGATGTTTATTTACATCTTAACTTGATAAATTGAACAATGATTTTACATTTACATGTATATAATTCTAATTGTTGGTTTATTCATTCTATCTTTTACTGTATTAGGTTATTTTTCTTCTCTTTTCCTTCTTTGACCTTTTTCACTCTATAAAATCTACTTTTCTTCATTTGGCAAATGGAAAAAAAACAAATAAATCGCATTTATAGTAATGGGTGAAAAAAATTACCATTTTAAGTAATAAGTGAAAATAACTGTGAAAAAGTTGAGTGAAAGTCCAATTTTATTAACAAAGAGAGAGAAAAATACGTATATGTTATGGGTTTCCCCTTTGTCAGCAAAGTAGATGATATATTAGACATGGAATATGAAATACTTCAGATTTTACTTACTTGTCTTCATAAGGCTTTTTGAATTGGTTTGGAAATGGATTTCAGGCTTTTGGAATTATTTTGGAAATGGATTTCAGGCTTTTGGAATTATTTTGGAAATGGATTTCAGGCTTTTTGAATTATTTTGGAAATGGATTTCAGGCTTTTGGAATTATTTTGGAAATGGATTTCAGGCTTTTTGAATTATTTTGGAAATGGATTTCAGGCTTTTTGAATTGGTTTGGAAATGGATTTCAGGCTTTTTGAATTGGTTTGGAAATGGATTTCAGGCTTTTTGAATTGGTTTGTAAATGGATTTCAGTCTTTTTAAATTGGTTTGGAAATGGATTTCAGGCTTTTTGAATTGGTTTGGAAATGGATTTCAGGCTTTTTGAATTGGTTTGGAAATGGATTTCAGGCTTTTTTTTTCCCAGCCAGATCTATTTGCACCCATGCATCATAAATTTGAAAAGCAGTGAAAGCCATTTTTGTTGTTGGTAGAAAACACATCTTTAATTGTCTGAATTGATTTCAAATGTTTGCCTTAACAGCATATCAGAAATAGCATTTACTGTAAACTGCCAAACTCTGGGGAAAAAAGCCAAAAAAACATTTATTTAACATTTTGGCCATAAAACTTGTCCTTCAAATATCGATCAATTAAACTAACACTCATCTTGGCAAAAACTCTCACAATCGGGGACTTCATTGAAGACTTTGTGGAAGTCCCAGGTTGGAGAGTTGTTGCCAAGATGAGGGTCATTCTTAGCCATCGATATTTGAAGGACGAGTTTTCTGGCCAAAATTTTAACTGTGTGTTTTTTTGTTTGTTTGTTTTTTTTTTAGAGTTTGGTAGGATAGAGATTTACCTCATTATAAAGACCTTGACCTCGTTGACAAAGATATTACTATTGATGTTTTATTACCTTAATCAACATGAACAACTTGGACCAAACTCAATACTAAAAACGTGGATTGGAAAAATTACTGTTCAAAAATCTCCCTGAATATAACAGCTTCAAAATTTAAAAGAAAGAGGGAAAAAAAAAAAAAAAAGACAAAATACTCAACACAGAATGTTTCGGGTTCAAACCCCTTCCTTCAACAACAACAACAACAGCAACAACAACAACAACAACAACAACAACAACAACAACAACAACAACAACAACAGTTAAAATTTCAATGCATGATATGTTTTTGTTTCAACTATTGTTGTAGTTTGCAGAAGAAGGGTTTTCCACCCGAAACGTTCTGTGTTTTGTATCTTTTGTCCTTTTTAAAAAAAAAAAAAAAAGAAATGAAAGCTGTTACTTTCCTTTTTTGTACATTAATTTTTTTCCGGTAGACTTTAGCTCATGCTTATTGTTATCGACAAAGACTGAAAGAAACACGATCGCTGTCCTTAACACTAATGGTCCATTTGGCTAAAGGTTACAATTGGTTTGGATGTTTTAGTTATAGACAGATTATGTTGAATGTTCAAAATCTATCAGATACTCAGACCTATTTTATATCCACAATCTGTACTCTGCTCTGCTCTGCTCTGAGGAAACACGTTTTGTTTCATCTTTTTTTTCAAAATAATTTTGGCCAGAAATGTCACCTTGAAAAATGTCACCTTGATAAATGTCACCTTGATAGATTAAAAATGAAAGTGATTTTCAAATTGTATCGGGTTTGACATAGAATTCCATTGAGCTTTTCTCCAGTGCAATATCCACTAAATGTGTTCAAAGCGCTTTACAAGGGGTTCTTAGCCAACAGCAACACTCAACATGTAGGGCGAAACACGATGCCTGTTAGGTGAGATTACAATTTGTCCGATCTGACAGCATGCTAATGGCCAGGTATTTATTTTACCCCTGAGTACAGTGAGAGTATGTGAGTAAAGAGGCTTTTCCAAGGACTCAACTATGCGCCACTTAGAAATGGACTCGAACCAAGGACCTTCCAATCCGATGGCGAGTGTCATAGCACAAGTCGACACAGCCTAATGAATATTTCTGTAATATGGACAAGCGGGTGGAGTTGTGATGATGATGATATCAGATGATACTGATGTGTTTGTCAAGTTTTTGACAAGTTGAGGATTGGGTTTATCGGGTGATGTCGACAGTGACAATTTCTGGCCAAAATTTAGAACAAATTATATCAAGTAATTTGTCAGAGTAGTTTGGCATTGTTTGTGTCTTCACACGATCTTCATTGATCCATTGTTTTACCATGAATATATATAAGGTTTACTTGATATATTAATATACTCCTTATATATTATTGAAATATTACAATCGACACTGGTGTCTCATATATATATATAATTATTACACTGTAGATGTAGCTATGGGAAAGCTCTAATGCTCATCGCTGACATCAGAAACATCATTAGTTATTTATTTTTGAAAACAATTTCTTTGATGTGATTTTTTCCTTCTATTTACTCATGTTATAATTTTCATCTCATCTTTTACTGATTAAATTAGTATAATATTGAGTTCAATTTAAAATTTGGAAAGACTATTTATGATTCATGATGATTATAAATGATTCATTATTATTATTATGATTTTATTATTTCCTGGGTTGGGTTCCTTACCTCCCATAGTGGGCAGGGAGGTACTTACTGTGTCTTCTACCCACCTATATCTGTTTTCCACCATGCTTTCGATCTTTGTCTTGGAATGAGATTACTTGGTTTTGTCCAGGCCCTGGCCGGAAACCCTGGCTGGGAGGGAAACAGTCAAATGTATAGTTAGAGTTTTGGGAGATGATAATTTATTCCTTGTAAATCATCTCTCTGTTATGCACCGCATTATGTTTCTTTTTATTATGTATGATTTGTAAAATATTTAAGTGTATTCCTCTTAGTGGGGGCCTGTGCTTGTGTCTGGATGAGACATTTAGTGATCTCAAACTAAGTACTTTGATAGTGTGCTTTTGGAATCTACACCTGTTTCTTATTTGAACCAATTCCCCTTTGTCTTCCCTTTTCTTGGATGCTTTATTGTAATTCTAGAACTTTTTACTATCCCATTTTCTTCCTTTTTACTGGCACTGATATGACCTTAATGTGTTGCAAGCGCCGTAAAACCCTTAAAAACAAAAACAAACAAACATGAATAGATATCAAACTGTATATACGTCTCTCTCTTATCCTCCATACTATAATTTATAACACCAAGTCTGAATCCTTTGATATCTGGTCCTCTTTCATTTCATTTTATTCATTATTTTATTTCGATACTAGTCTTCTAGCCTCTTTTATTAATTTCCACTGTGCGCTTATATGACCTTAAAGTGTTGAAAGCGCTGTTATGTATACAATTGATCAACAACTAGCAATTACTAATTCCTTTTTTTTTTTTGTTTAAACATGGATGTGAGTTTTTGTATGTATGTATGTATATATATTTGTGTGTGTGTGTGTGTGTGTGTTTGTGTGAATGTTTTCTTTAAAATAATTTACCTCCCAAATTATATAGAGATGGACTGTAGGAGTTAAATGTTTCAGTAAATCAACATTCCTCAACATTGTAACCCTGTCGATGTTTGATGTCATTCATCGTTCACAAAGACACAAAGTGGTTTTCGTTTGTTTTATTTTGTTAATTTCTTGTCATATTTTATCTTGGGTGCTTTCAATGTAAATCTGGAATGTTTTTACTATCCCATATTCTTCCTTTTTACTGTAAAACCTTTAAAAACAAAAATACATACACACAAAAAAAAAAAAAACAATAAACAAAACAAAACAAAACAATAAAAACAACAACAAAAAACCCCATAAATATTTAAATCAGTAAAATACGTAGCTAAATAAATGCAATGGGACAATTTAATCGTTCAAAATTAAAAACAGAAAATGGATAAAGGGTTTTTTTGTCGTTGATTTTTTTGGCCAATCATTGGACAAGTGAAAAGATGGTGAAACAAATGAATTTATAGACCAATAAATAAATAAAGAAAATAAATAAATAAATAAATAAATAAATAAATAAATAAATAAATAAATAAATAAACAAATAAATATATAAATATAGAACACTGATTCAGTAATTATTGTCATGTCTCCACGTTTGTTATTTTGCTTGTTTAATGCGTTACCTTGATCCAAGACACCCATTTTATTTTGGCACCAATTGTATCATTAATATGGTCAATCATTTTGTACAATTTTGTTGGGGGTTTTTTTTTTGGGGGGGGGGGGGGGGGGGGGGGGGTGGTGGAGGGGTGCACATTTTTTTATTTCTGTCTTTCTTTTTGTTTGGTGGTTACTTTTATTATTAAATTGCATTGAGGGATTTATTTATTTGTATATTATTATTATATCTACACATTCTCTCTCTCTCTCTCTCTTCCTTCTCCATTTTCCTTATTGTCACTTCTTTAACCAATTTTAATTCATATGTTAGACGATGATGATATTACACACATGTGGTGTGAGCGGTAACTCGTATATTTTTGTGTGAACGATCTTATACTGCCTTACTCGGGGGAAAAATAGTATTAAAAAATTTGGCCAGAAGAAAATTCATCTTTTCTTCTTTTTTTTTCCAAGATGATGGTATTTTAATCAATTGATATTTGGAGGACGAGTTTTATGGCCAAAATTTTAAGTATGTGGTTTTTTCCAGAGTACAGCAGATAAGATGAATGTTATAACGTTATGTGAACGATGACCATGACGTGGCCAATCGTGTACTGTAGCACTACTTACAATTACTACCCTGTCTGACAATAAATCTTTAACATGTTGGTGAATATTATCAACTTGGTCTTTCTTCTTGTTTTTATTTCATATTATATATATATATATATATATATATATATATATATATATATATATTATATATATATATATATATATATATATATATATATATATATATATATATATAAACATTTGAAAGATAATTAAGATAGTTTGACTTCTACAACGTTGTTATCGAGCGTTGCTCTCATCAGCGATGAGAGCAACGTTCGATAACAACGTTGTAGAAGTCAAACTATCTTAATTATCTTTCAAATGTTTATAAATAGCTCCTTTTATACTAAAGTTGAGCACTATTATTTCATGGTTTTTGTTTTATAATTTATATATATATATATACACACATACATATATATATATTTATGTACTTGAAGTTGGTACATATAAAGGATTACCCCTCTTGTCACAGCTACCACAACTCTTGTAGGATTGACCATAACTCCTTGTAAGCTGGGCTAACGCTCTCAAGTTCACGTGCCTGAAAATCAAAGAAATTATTCGCTATTAGAACTCCTGTTATGGTGTTTATGACTTTTCAAGTTATTTTCTTGGATTACAAATTACATGTCCGTATTCAAAAATTTGGCCAGAAAGCTCGTCCTTTAAATAACTCTAATCTTGGCAAAAACTTTTAAACCCGGGAACTTGGGAGACATGCTGTACATGTAGTTGGGAGTCCCGATAGCTCAGGTGGTAGAGCTCTCCCTTCACACGCAAAGGGGCCAAGATCGATCCTGGGTGCAGTCGAGATTTTATTTTTTTCTGACCCTCCTGTCCACCCAGCATTGAATGGGTCGTTGGGTCTTTCAGATCTGGCAGAAATTACTAGCGTCCTATCCAAAGGATAGTGAGAAACCTCGGCTCTATAGGCTTAATGGCTCTGAAGGACTACATTTTTTTTAGTTTTATATAGAGCAATTTTCAATTAATGTGCTCAAACCGCTTTCAAAAAGTACCCAAGCCAACAGCATCTCTAAACTTGAAGGAAGAGACGTAGGACTTGTAAAGTGTGAGTGTTTTTTTTAAATTTCCACAGTGACTTTGCCATTTACAATCAGGTACTCATTTTACACTTGAGTATGGTGAAAAAATGAGAGTAGAAATCCTGGGACCTACACAGTTCACGAAGTGTGTGTAACGCCCTGAAACTGCAAAACTGAACTGGCCAAAATGTTTTTTTTTTTTTTTTAATGTCTTTGGCAGACTTTGGCTAAATTGCTACAGCGATTGTCTTCATTTCACAGTTTGCCTTTTATTGTTTCTTTAATTTGTAAAAATTCTGTAATATCAACAACAACAAAAATGTTAAACCAAATATTTCTTGTACCTAAAGACTTCACTTTTTATAAAACGAAAAAGCTAAAAAACATAAACAAAATGCAACAAAACGAAAAATAAAAATACAACAAAAAACACGACACAAAAAAAAAACAAAAACATTTTAGGATTTGGCATTTTAAAACACCAAGCTGGCCTACCGTTTGCATAGGATTTTCATTAACCCTTTCCAGACGAAGATGAAAGGGTTAAGAACAAAGTTGTGCAATCGGTAAGCCACCTTGGCTTTTTAATTGCCGAATTCCAAAACTGCCTTTTTTAAAGCAGTTTGACATTGAATAAATTTATTTTCCATTTTGGCATTTTAAAATGTCAAGCTGGCATACCGATTGCATCGGGTTTTCATTAACCCTTTCCAGACGGAGATGAAAGGGTTAAGAACAAAGTTGTGCAATCGGTATGCCAGCTTGACATTTTAATTGCCGAATTCCAAAAATGCCTTTTTTTGAAGCAGTTTGACAGTGAATAATTTTATTTCCCATTTTGGCATATTTTAAAAATATTATTAATTGTGCAATAGGCAATTTGGCAAAGGGATATTTTAATTAAATCTTCGTTCATAACCAAATGAACTTGTTTCAATTTATGTGATATTCATTTAAAATTAACAATTGCCTTAAATGCGTTTGGCTTTTTTCTTTTTCAAAATTGATCTGGCAACCTAGTTTTGGGACCCGACTAAATTCAAGGTTGTCGTACCAATAAGGTCGCAGGTTCAAACCCCACCACCGCCGCGAAAAATTTTTATTCTCTATTGTCTTCTGGCACTTTTCTACTCACTTCATATCTTGTTGTTACCAACATAAGTGCCTGCTCCACTCACTTTTCTGAATTAAAAATTCACCCCATACACCGGAGCATACTCAATGTCTCAATCGTTTCTATGTTATATGTTTGTGTTGAGAATATTGGCTATTAAGCTTAACTGCTGGTCAAAATACTTTGCGATGGTGGTGGGCGAACGAATCGGCGGTCCAGAAGTGGGTGAGAGAGGGATCTAGAAATGACTTGGGTTTGAAACGAATATTTTTGTGTTCGTGGATAGCTCACACGGTAGAGCCACGCTCTCACCTGCCAGGCGGAGTTGTCGTACCAATAAGGTCGCAGGTTCAAACCCCACCACCGCCGCGAAAAATTTTTATTCTCTATTGTCTTCTGGCACTTTTCTACTCACTTCATATCTTGTTGTTACCAACATAAGTGCCTGCTCCACTCACTTTTCTGAATTAAAAATTCACCCCATACACCGGAGCATACTCAATGTCTCAATCGTTTCTATGTTATATGTTTGTGTTGAGAATATTGGCTATTAAGCTTAACTGCTGGTCAAAATACTTTGCGATGGTGGTGGGCGAACGAATCGGCGGTCCCAGAAGTGGGTGAGAGAGGGATCTAGAAATGACTTGGGTTTGAAACGAATATTTTTGTGTTCGTGGATAGCTCACACGGTAGAGCCACGCTCTCACCTGCCAGGCGGAGTTGTCGTACCAATAAGGTCGCAGGTTCAAACCCCACCACCGCCGCGAAAAATTTTTATTCTCTATTGTCTTCTGGCACTTTTCTACTCACTTCATATCTTGTTGTTACCAACATAAGTGCCTGCTCCACTCACTTTTCTGAATTAAAAATTCACCCCATACACCGGAGCATACTCAATGTCTCAATCGTTTCTATGTTATATGTTTGTGTTGAGAATATTGGCTATTAAGCTTAACTGCTGGTCAAAATACTTTGCGATGGTGGTGGGCGAACGAATCGGCGGTCCCAGAAGTGGGTGAGAGAGGGATCTAGAAATGACTTGGGTTTGAAACGAATATTTTTGTGTTCGTGGATAGCTCACACGGTAGAGCCACGCTCTCACCTGCCAGGCGGAGTTGTCGTACCAATAAGGTCGCAGGTTCAAACCCCACCACCGCCGCGAAAAATTTTTATTCTCTATTGTCTTCTGGCACTTTTCTACTCACTTCATATCTTGTTGTTACCAACATAAGTGCCTGCTCCACTCACTTTTCTGAATTAAAAATTCACCCCATACACCGGAGCATACTCAATGTCTCAATCGTTTCTATGTTATATGTTTGTGTTGAGAATATTGGCTATTAAGCTTAACTGCTGGTCAAAATACTTTGCGATGGTGGTGGGCGAACGAATCGGCGGTCCCAGAAGTGGGTGAGAGAGGGATCTAGAAATGACTTGGGTTTGAAACGAATATTTTTGTGTTCGTGGATAGCTCACACGGTAGAGCCACGCTCTCACCTGCCAGGCGGAGTTGTCGTACCAATAAGGTCGCAGGTTCAAACCCCACCACCGCCGCGAAAAATTTTTATTCTCTATTGTCTTCTGGCACTTTTCTACTCACTTCATATCTTGTTGAAATTCAAGGGAAGCAACTTCGCATTACCTGAATATTTGAATTATTTTTGTTATGCCCCTTGATTTAATTTTCATGTAGGGTTTAGTCATTACTGTGAGCTGTTTTGTTTGTGTTTAAGGGTTTTACGGCGCTTGCAACACATTAAGGTCATATCAGCGCCAGTAAAAAGGAAAAAAAGGATAGTATAAAGTTCTAGAATTACAATTAAAGCAAAAAAGAAAAGGTGAGACAAAGGGGAATTGGTTCAAACAGGGAACAGATGTATATTCCAAGAGCACACCGTCAGAGTACTTCGTTTGAGATTACCTAAAAGTCTCATCCAGACACAAGCACAGGTCCCAACTAAGAAGAATACACTCAAATGTTTACAATTCATATAATATAATATGTAAACTAAACATAATACAATGCATAACAGAGAGATGATTTACAAGGAAAAAAAATATCATCTCCCAAAACTATAACTATACATTCGACTGTTTCCCTCCCAGCCAAGAAACTCCGGCCAGGGTCAGGACAAAACTAAGTAATCTCATTCCAAGACAACGATAGGAAACAATTGGAAAACGGGTAAGGGGGGATAGAAGACACAGCATGTACCTCCCTGCCCACTATGGGAGGTCAGGATCCCCACCCAGTGAGCTGTTTTGTATCCATTCACTTTTACAGGATGTCTCAAGCCAACAACACCAATTTGTAGGAAAAGACAAACCTGTCAAGCGATGTTTTTTGGGATTTTTTTTTCGACAGAGACCATGCTGCTTTTGACCAGGTACTCATCTTACACTTGGATAAGGGTAGTAAAATGAGTTCGTCATAAATCAAACAAGTGTGTCATTCAGTTCAGACAAATTTTCTACTAACTGAGCTAATGGTTATTTCCCCACACCCCTATCCAGAGACAAAAACAAAACAGACGACAGAGGTTTAACAAAAAAATAGAGAGAGAGAGACAGAGTGAATGAGTGAAATATCTGTTCAATGTTATACAATGCCATTCTAGAGAAAGACATGAAACCATGTGAAAGACAGGATTGAAAAAAAGTGTGTGTGTGTGTGTGTGTGTGTGTGTGCGTCTGTGTGTCTGTATATAAAAATATATAAAAACAAGAGAAAGTGGTTTTAATAGTTTTTTTTTTTTATTATTATTTCCATGAGTATCTTCATACATACTAATTTTTGGCTTTGATTATTGGTACATGGTAGTCATAGTAATGTAATATAATTGTAATACATAATCATAATAATGATAATAATAATAATAATAATAATAATAATAATAATAATAATAATAATAATAATAATAATAATAATAATAATAATAATAAAGAAGGTATACGAAAAAAAAGAAAAGAGAAGAAAAAACGAAAAGAGAGAAAATATAATTTAAAAGACAAAAGTGTGGATAAAACAAAAAAGAGCAGCAGAAAATAAAGATAGAAAGTAAAACAAACAAAAAAAACACCCCAAAAACAAAACAACCGTCCCCCCACCCCTTCCCCAAACACACACACACACACACAAAATAGATGAGAGTGAAACAAGACAAATCTCAGACAAATTCACGATATTATGATTGTATTGATAAATATTATTGTAGCATCCCTAGGAAAATAAATATATTATTTTATATCCATTTTTTGGTCATAGTAATTATTGTAATGTAGTTATATGTCAAACATGATGGTGATGGTGGTGGCGGTAGTAGGGATGATGATGATGATGACGATAATGATGATGATGATGGTGATGATGATGATGATGATGATGATGATGGTTCGTTTTGATCATCTTTGACAAATCAACGAGTAAACAACTTCACCGAAAATTAATTATTGGGTGATGAGGTATGATGAAAAAAGTGTCAACAAAAGCGGTGATGGCTGTGATGATGATGATGGTGATGATGATGATGATGATGATGATGATGATGATGACAATGGCTTAGGTGATGAAGGCGTTAACGACGATGGAGAGAGGGAGAACGAGACAGAAAATATCATATTTGATTAACTAAATTTAAAATAAGTTTTTAAACTAGAATGAAAGGAAAAAGAAAGGAGACAAATCCACAGTAATTAATGTTTATAACGAGTAGGACCATGCGACTGTGAGAGTGACAATTGATGAACGATGATGACTTCGAATGGGAAAGATACGCCTGCATTTTTCACAAAGACTGTACTATCCAAAACAATCAACCTCCATACACAATCAATCATGATTGCTCCCTTCAATCTAGTACACCGACAATCATATGTCCTAACCCCCTCGCTTTGTTTTTACACAAAAATAAATCCGTTTATTATTCAATGACTCCAACCCCCTTTGAATAAATACATTTACATTTGGAGAAGCACAATGCAAACACTTAATTACCAATAAATTTAGGTTTAGTTTAGGGAGAGATCAGGCTTGTAAAAGGACAGATCAGTTTGAAAATTCTTTATTTAGCTTGTCCTATTGTTGTACCAAATTTTCTACATATTTAGTTTAAGAGAATCAAAAATTGATAATTCATTTCTCAAATTTTCACATATTTCCATTTTATTGTAAATCTTACAGATTTCTCCGTATTATGGACAAAAATTTTTTTTTTTTTTTAATTGTAAAATTTCCCACGCTGATTGTGTGTGTGGCATGGCAGGCCTGATTCTACACATTGGCATCTCTGTGTCAGTTGTAGACGTGTCAACCCATTCCCAGACGACACAACACAAAACAATGAATCAGGCAGATGTTACGTGATTGATGATGATTGGTTATTGAGACCACGTGGTTCAGGAAGACATTGGACAGGAGTAACCAGTTGTTGTAGTACCCAAAAATAGAAACAAAGATAATGACGTCATACCAATAATTTAACCCTTTTAAGGCGATACTGAATATATTTCAAACCAACAAAACTCCCATTATTTGTGTCAAGCAAAGACAAAACCTTGTTTGTTAGTCATTACTGAGCTTACACAGACAAATCTGATGCTTTTATGCCTTCTAATTGTTATATTTATATCAGATTTTAAAGCTCTCATGTATTGATTCAAGGGAATCATTCTAATGACAAAGCTATAAATATCTCAGCTGACCCAATTTCTCGAGTACCAGGTTTTTGTCATTGACAGGCAGAGTAATCTGATTATAATTGCAGACTTAACCGTTTTGACCAAGACAGCAATAACTAATGACTTACGAAAAGGTAAAAATGGAAAAAGGCTTCCGATGGAAACAGTACAAACAATGGACATTTTGAATACAAACCTTCATGCTGTTTTTATCCAAAGCCGTACCATTTTCACCTCTTCTTTATTAAAAAAAAAAACAAACAATCCCAGGCTTCAGGCAGCTCTAACCACCTGACATCTGACTCAATCTGACTTCAGGCCGTATTACAATTGTGTATTGAGCAGTAAGTCGGTACTTGTATCCATGATAATCTATCCTTATTGTAAGAGTTGCCTGTCTTGGTAGAAACAGTAAAACTTTATTTCAGATTGAAGAAAACAATGATCCAAACCTCGCCTATAAAAGGTGAAAGGTGAATGTCACTCATTGAGTGATCAATAGCCAGTAGGATGTATGTACCGTATATAATACACGTTGAGTAACAGTTGAGTTAGGATTTGTCACTTGGATGAAAATGACCAAAAAAAAAAAAAAATAATATAAAAGACATCAAAAAGATTATTTTTCTACATCTAGAATTTGTCGTCACAATAATAAAAAAAAACATTCCTACAATAATCAATAAAAATATTTCAACATTTGATTTTTTAAAATAAATTCAAATTTATCATATTGAAGAGAAAGATACATATAAATAACATATGTATGTGCAATTCAAATTAATATATTATTATCATTCTTTATATCAAATCAACAGTGAACAGTAACGGAGTAACAATAACAATAAAATAAACATGTTTTTCTATTTATTTATATTCAGACACGAAACTGTTTCACCTGGCAATGTATTGGCACATTTATAGTGTGACCTTTTTCCCTGTGAAAGAACCCTGCCTTCCATTATCCTTGATGCTAAACAAAATCTTGCTCTGTCTTCCTCTTATCTTTCTTGTCATTTTATTGAACACTAAACTGCTCTACAATGTGAACTGGAAAAAGTATAACATAAATGAGTAAAACAACTTTAAAAAAAAAAAGAGAGCAATATATTCAACATGGATGTTTCAGGCTTTTAACCCTTCCTCAGCCAACATTGAATGAAGAAAGGTTTTGAGCTGAACCATTCTGTGATACATAGTTTGTTCTTTTTCAAAAGTTGTTTTGACTAACTTTTGTTCAATACTATTTGTTATAAACAGTTTTACAGCTCACTGTCAGGTCAGATAAACTGCTGCTAAAATGGTAATGACACAGGCTCATAGAACAAATACAGGATAGGAAATGGAAATTCATTCCTGCTTGCAACAAACACTCTTGGATCACAGGGTTTATATGGAAATTTTGTTTTTTTCAATAGTGCCCTTTTCTCCTCAATATTTCATTTCCATGCTCTCTCTATCTCATTCTCTCTCTCTCTCTCCTCTCACATGTCATTACCTGAGCACCATGGTAATAATGTTATCTTGTGAACACATTTTCTAAGACTGAGCTAGGTCGTAAACAATTATATAATAATTTGAGAAGAAATTAACGTCAGAAGATCAAGAAGTGACCATTAAATGACCACAGGTGTCCACCAGTAAACCTGTTGTCTTTTATATCTACAGACATTCCACACTGACATGATAGATTTATATATTTACACCAAACCATCTCATACACCTTACATAAAATACATCCATGTGTGTCCCACTTCTACAACGTATATATGACTTTTGCACCTTTTACAATCTTTACGCATCTGTAAAATTGATTGAATGCACTGGAAAATTTTGCAATCAAAATAGACATTTTTAAATCACTTTGTAAACCATTAACTAACACTCCCTGTATGCAAATTGTCACTCTCAAGGAGGTGATACGATTTGATAGAGTCAAGAGTCAAGAGTGATACGATTTGATAGAGTCAAGTCAATCTGATACGATTTGATAGAGTCAAGTCAATCTGATACGATTTGATAGAGTCAAGAGTCAATCTGATACGATTTGATAGAGTCAAGAGTCAATCTGATACGATTTGATAGAGTCAAGAGTCAAGAGTGATACGATTTGATAGAGTCAAAGGTCAATCTTACTTCCAGTCACAGTTTGATTTTCGAAATAAATAATTATTGATAAATTATAGAGGGCTGATAAACAAAAGTGGGGTATACTATGTAGAGAATTCCTTGGTCCAAGGGGCAGACATTTCCCTACCTTTAGGGGAATCCCCAAGCATCATCACTTGTTACCCACCACCTCAATTTGGTATTATGTTGGGGTCAACATGAAGTCAAAGAGTGAATTAAAAATTATAACGGAAAGAAATGGAACATTGGAATATCCGTATTAAAAAAACAACAAACTACAGTGGAATCCCAATAAAGCCAACACTGCTGGATCAGAAAGATTGGTTCATTGGAAGCAATGTTGATTTGATCCATTATCAAATGAAACAGATTTATATGAAGCACATCGAATCTGGGACCAATAACATGTGTAAGCAGAAATTGACTTTAAGCAGAAATTGACTTTAAGTAAGAGTGTTGACTTTAAGCAGAAATTGACTTTAAAAGTGTTGACTTTAAGCAGAAGTTGACTTTAAAGCAGAAATTGAATTTAAGAGTGTTGACTTTAAGCAGATTTTGACTTTAAGAGTGTTGACTTTAAGCAGAAGTTGACTTTAAGAGTGTTGACTTTAAGCAGAAGTTGACTTTCAGAGTGTTGACTTTAAGCAGAAGTTGACTTTAAGAGTGTTGACTTTATGTCGATTCCACTGTCCATTCATTCCATTCCATAAAATCCATGTGACCTACTGTATAATTATCATGGATCAATGAGATCAACAAAAGTCAATTCACAATTCAAAATCATGTTACAAAAAATAAATAAAAATAATTAAACTTTGACTTCTTTTTGCAATATTTGTGGTGATAAATTCAATTTCCTGCACCCAGATTATCCTGACATCATCATTAATACCTCTTAGAGACAGCTGGGCACATATGAATTAGACCCAAGGGTCATATTTTTTTTTTTTTGTCAATAAATTCAACAGGCTACAAAAGTGGGTGTGTCAAAAAACTGGTTCCAATCCCATTGGAAGTGTAAATCCACTCTTCTAGAGGACTGACTACATACCATGGGTAATTCATCTTCTGGTTTCAGAGGGATGGTATTTTATTTTCTCTTATAAATCTCTGCTGGTCGTCAATAAAG
This sequence comes from Berghia stephanieae, assembly GCF_034508935.2. Lineage (NCBI taxonomy): Eukaryota > Metazoa > Mollusca > Gastropoda > Nudibranchia > Aeolidiidae > Berghia > Berghia stephanieae. Next base: position 35,112,861 of record NC_088372.1, read on the forward strand.
ATCATCCATCCTCACTCTTTTACACTGCGTAATCTTAACTCTTTCAGCGCCATTGGCCGCATTGTGCAGCCAGAGCAGAATCTGTTCTACTGGCCAGTGGCCACACAGTGCGGCCAGTCTTGAAAGACAAAAACAATAATGTAATCCAATCCTACTTTCTACAAAAGTACTATAAATTGAACCAATGCTATCATTTCTTTTATCAGAACATTCAATTGGCCCTAGGGGGGTATTTTAATTGAGATTTTGCGCCAAATTCGAATGTCGCTTTGTCTTAGCTTGCCATTCTCATGCTGTCTCAATCAGGTGTTAGCCGTTTTGTGACAGAAATGAGTATATAGCCTGTGCTGAAAGAGTTGAGAATCTGCCTATACGTCGTCTCGCTCCTAAAACAGTTCTGCCACTTTATGATTGGATATGTCACCTATTTATGAGTAGTCCACCAAATGACTGGTTACATACACACCTCCAAGGAGTTCGGAACCGGAAAAGAAGGTGTGATGTCACAACTTCTGTGCCCTATTTTCAGTACCTAAATCAGCCTGACGCATCACTGTAACGGCGTGATGGGACACATTTAAGGGAAATAGAAGTCGAGAAGTACATAGATGAGCACACACATCAGTATTCTGGCATGGCAGTTTTTTGCATCGAAAAATATCACTGATTTGCATTGTTGCCGCAAAATCTGCATTTTTTTGCAAATTTTCGAGATTTTGCAAAGAAACCCCCCCCCCCCCACTAATAAGGCAAAAAAACAACAAAACAAAACAGACCAATTTTTCTTTGAATTTGATAACTCGAGTAGCACATGAAAGATAATTAATCAAGAGTAGTTTCTTTTTTACTATTCCATTTTCTTCTTCTTAACTGGCGCTGATATGACCTTACATTTATTGTTGCAAGTGCCATGAAACCCCTAAAAACAAACAAATACCTTTCTCTTCATGAACTAATTATGGGTTGTTTTTAGGAAAATTAATTGCAAATTTTTGCCAATTTTGGTCTTTTTAGCTTGCAAAATTAGGGATTTTTTAATGTGCAAAAAAATGGCCATGTCAGAATATTGTCATTGAAATAAGAAGACGATGGATACATGTGGTATGGTAACTTTGTACATTGGTCTCTCTCTCTCTCTCTCTCTCTCTCTCTCTCTCTCTCTCTCTCTCTCTCTCTCTCTCTCTCTCTCTCTCTCTCTCTCTCTCTCTCTCTTCTACCTTTCAACATCTGTTCAACCTTTCCAACCACTACACTGTATTTCTTCCACACTCTGCCACCAAAAACAAGTTATTTCTTTTTGGACATTTTCTTTTGTTCCTTCTCTCTCTGCTTCCTCTCCTTCTCCAGCTGTTTCTTCCCCCGTTCCATGGACGCCTTCAACTCTTTGATCTTCTTCTTCAACAATTCCTTGTCCTTGCTGGAGGTGACACCCAGGGCCTGGTGGGAGGAAAAACACACAGACAGTAAAAGACTTTGATGATGATGATGATGGTGATGTTTATGATGATGATGATGATGGTGATGTTTATGATGATGATGATGGTGGTGATGTTTATGATGATGATGATGATGATGATAATAAACTTAATAATAATAATAACAATAATAATAATAATAATCAATAATAATAATAATAATAATAATAATAATAATAATAATAATAATAATAATAATAATAATACTAATACTAATAATAATAATAATAATAATAATAATAATGATGATGATTATAATGATAATATTAATGATGAAAATAAAGTGGAAACAGCATGAATAGCAAAAGATTATGTTAATTGATAAAAAAAAAAAAAGAAAAGAGGAGAATTGGAACCTTTCTATTGTTCAATAAAGAGAGAATAGCAATCATTTGCTACCCTTTGGATAGGACGTTAGTCTCCACCAGATCTCCAAAACCAGTTACCAATTAATTACTCGA
>NC_088372.1:35119796-35122296 GCF_034508935.2 Berghia stephanieae
AGTAGGAACGACATACACCTATTAATCCCACATACAAAACATTAAAAACAAAACTTAAAAAAAAACAACAAAACAACTTGAGCTTTTATATAGTGCAATATCCACTAAACATGCTCAAAGCGCTTTACAAGAAGTCCCTAGCCAACAGCAACATGTAACATGTAGAACGAAACAAACACCTGTAAGGCGATATTATAATTTTTTTCTGACAGAGACAACTCTATTAACAGCCAGGTACTCATTTTACACCTCAGTACGGTGAGAGAATGTGAGTGAAAAGCCTTTTCCAAGGACTCCACTATGCACCGCCCAGATCGGGACTGGAACCCATGACCTTCCAATCCAAAGGTGAGAGTCATATCCCAAGACCAGAAAGACACCCAAGTAGGGATAATAAAGGGACACCACTCTCACATACAGGACACAACAATAATACTCCATTGATTCGTTTCTGCCTTCACCTTAAACATATTTTTGTTTTGTTTTTAAGGGTTTTACCACAATTGGGATATGTTAAAGTCATTTCAGTGCAAGTTCCATTAATGTAAATATACCAACAACTGATATAAAGTAAGTGAAACATCTGTACTGTACACACACACACACACACACACACACACACACACACACACACACACACACACACACACACAAATAAATACACACATAGAGGTCTGACACAGCGACCTAGGATAAATCACAAAGGGAGATAAATCCTAACTTTATCTACCCTTATAAGACAGAAGAACGTTTAACAAAAACCACAGTAAAACGTCAAAATATTTGAAGTGTATAAAAATAATAATATTAATAGTTTTCAATTACCAAAAACAATTACAAGACAGATAGAGAGGGGGAGGGTAACAAAAAAAAACAACAACAACAAACTATAAAAAGAAAAACAAATAAACAAAAAACAAAACCTAAAGAGGTTTATATATCGAAGTGGTTATTCAGAGTCGACTCTGGATAACTGTAGGCAGTTATTCAGAGTCGACTCTGGATAACTGTAGATGGTTATTCAGAGTCGACCCTGGATAACCATGTGTACAGATATTTAGAGCCGAGTAGCCTATCGAATTATTGAGTTGAGTTCTTGCGAGATGAGTTTCTTTCAATTTGATACCAGTTTACTACGGTTATTTTGTGACTTTGGCAATTTTAGTGCCAAATTCTTAAAACTTGGCGATTTTTCAACTTCAGTCGCTAAAAAAATAAGAATCTTTAATCAATTGCAAAACATATTCCATCAACAAAGCAAATTTCAATTAGCCTATAAACAACCATTTCTTAAATCTATCAGCCTAACTTATTATTTCTCTATTACCAAATGATATCTATAAACATAATATGAAGATAGAAGGGTGGCTGAGAGAGAGAGAGAGAGAGAGAGAGAGAGAGAGAGAGAGAGAGAGAGAGAGAGAGAGAGAGAGAGAGAGAGAGAGAGAGAGAGAGAGAGAGAGGAGAGAGAGAGAGAGAGAGAGAGAGAGAGAGAGAGAGAGAGTTAATGAATTGATTTTTTTTAAAATTGTTTTTAATTAGACACAAGTTGTAATGAATTCTATTAACAAATTCAGAACAATCAAACAAAAACAAAACAAAACTTAAAAAGGAAGAAAAAAAAGACACGCTTATAAACCTTATAAAATCGTCAAATGAATGTATTATCTGTTACAGCTAAAAAGTACACAAATATTTACACCCATTCGCTCCATCCCCTTCCCTTTCGATCATCTTCTCATTCATGGCCACCATGTGTCTTGTGCTGCCTTTGACATTTGGCGCCAGCGTGTCTAGACTAACGTCATAAATAACAGAGTGTCACCAAAATTCATGCAACTGAGCAGAGGAGTCAAAAAATGATAGAAGGCATATTATTGTTTTTTTTTCCCCCTGAACTACCACTGAGCAGAAAATGTTTGACATGACAAAAAACAACGGAACATTTATGAACAAATCCTAAAATCCCAGAAATCCGGGGAAGATTATCATCACTGGTCCCCACTATATTTTTTTTAATATTTCTTTTTTTTTTCTTTCAAAATCTCGACAATTTGCAAAAAATTGCAAATTTTGCGGCCGCAATGCAAATCACCGATGCACAAAAAACTGCCATGACAGAAGAGACAAGAAAATACGAAAAAGTAAAACGATTTTTTCCCGTAGTGTTAAACAGAGGTGGGAGAGAAGAAAAAACAAACAAACAGAAAAACCGTGTGGTTGGTAACTGGAAGTTCATCACTCATAACTGTCTACAGTTATTCAGAGTCGACTCCCCGACTCTGAATAACTGTAGACAGTTATACAGAGTCAACTGTCTACAGTTATTCAGAGTGGACTCCCCGACTCTGAATAACCGTAGACAGTTATTCAGAGTCGACTCTGAATAACCGGAGAAAGTTATTCAGAGTCGACTCTGAATAACCGCAGCCTTATATATATATATATATATATATATATATATATATATATATATATATATATATATATATATATATAT
>NC_088372.1:35127296-35197296 GCF_034508935.2 Berghia stephanieae
ACTGTATAGAAACTGGGATGAACTCTAGAATAATGGTACATATGACTCTAACAGGACTACTATTTTAAATATACTTGAATTAAACATGTATTCATTCATGAAAATAAAATGTTTTTTAAAAACTATTTTTCTCTCTTTTTCCTCGTCATCTAAGAGCTTAGATTCGATTCTTCATTTCATCAATATAGATATGCAAAAGCTATGCAACATCCTCTCCTCTAACCAGAATAAAATCAATGGGCTGTTTCCATCCACAAGTGTCTCCAATAATACGACTACGACTCTAAAGTTTATGAATCCTTTTCCGAGCTAAGATTTCATCCAAAAATTGTGGTTCATAAAAAGTGACCAACCATCTCAAAACGTTGTTATGTCGGGATGAACGGAATGCTGGCCATGGAATGTCTATCCACAAACATGGAATTTGGGATTGACTTCCATTCGTTTTGGTGGGGAATGTCAATGTTGCTGCTCCAAGCGCAAAGAAATAAATAACAATGTCAAACTGAATATAAGCTTCAATTTCATAAACGAAAACCGATAATGTGGATGTTTCGGGTTTCCCCTTTATCAACAAAAAAGGATGAATGAAACACTAGAGATGAATGGGATAACACAGTGTTTCATTCATCCTGTTTTGTTGATAAAGGGGATATCCAAAATGTCCGCCTTATATATCTGTTTTCATTTATTAAATTAATGTGTACATTCAATTTCACATTGTTATTTAATTCGTTATGGTGGGAAATTAATACAATTTCTTGGATTGTAAAATAACTTGAGCTGGTAAATCTCATTAATTTCATTCTCAACTCAGTTTTTCAGGAACTGATTAAACCCTACATAATACAATTTTGAGACGATGGGTCACAAATAAGTGAGAGGAAAAATTACATTTTGAATAATTGAAAAAAAATTGGTGTCTGTACTATATCACTTAAAAAAAAAAAAGGTGTGAATTCTCAATGATAATCTATATATAGAATTAAAAAGAAAGAATTTAAATTAAAAAAAAAATCATTTAAAGAAACTTTCTATGAAGTATGGATAAAAACCGTGAAAACTCCACAAACGTCATAAACTATATTAAAATTCCTATTTTTTTTACTTTACAGCAATGAAGCTTTCTATATTTTTTGGTTGTTGCATTTCTTACCTTTTGAGGGTTTAGCAGAAACTAGAGTAACCCCCCCTTCCCCGATGCTGTTGTCGTCTGCGTCCGGGGCGACTGATTCCGGAATTTGTGAGTGACCTCCCTTGAAATGTGGGTTGTTGGGGTCATAGGAGGACTGGGAGTAAGAGGAGGAGGTGTCTGAGCCGCTGTCATCTTTCCTGAAAGGGAGATAATCGTTGGAATGTTATTACAAGTCTGCGACAATATTAGAGTTATTCCCCTTATACATTCTTCAAATACCAAATAGTAACATACTTGAAAATGTCAAAATCAGTAACCAACACAAAATTGATCGATAATAAATGGAAAAATTTCAGTGAAACTAAACCAAAAAAAAATCCTGCACACAAACTTTTTAATGTAAAAAACAACTGTTGTTGTTGACAGCCACCATTACGAGTTAGTGACACATTGAGCTATGATGGGTGTGGAAATGAGCCTGGTAGCCTGAGTGTAACAGCATGGGAAACTTTTTTTTTCTCTAACAATACGACCAAACCAGAATATTTCTCCCAGTTTCTGTAAATCCATAACAGTCACCAAACTACCCTAACAATTATAGATGATCTCTCAAGGCTTTAGTCACCAAACATGGCCACCGAATGTTAAGACGTGATCGGTTTGAAAGTCTTAAAATCTGACACATTATACCATTCTGCTTTGCTAAGTTTGCATACATTAAATATTGAATACAAATTGATTCAATAATAAGTTTGTGGCAATAACACACGAATCTTTACAGCTGTAAGTTCATTGTTTTTTAAAGGTTTTACGGCGTTGTAACACGTTTAGGTAATTTCAGGGCCAGTAAAAAATAAGAAGAAGAAAATGGGATAGTAAAAACAATTCTAGATGTACAATTAAGTAGAATAGTTCAAACAGGGAAAAGAAGTAGATTCCAAGAGTATGCTTTGAGTGTGTTTCGTTTGAGATCACCTAAAAGTCTCATCCAGATACAAGCAAAGGTCCCCACAAAGAGGAATACACTCAAATGTTTACATTTCAAGATTACGATATTCAGAACAAAAATTTAATAGCACATAAAGATGTTTTCGGGGGGTCCTGATAGCTCAGTTGGTAGAGCACTTGCTTCACATTAAATGGGACCAAGATTGATCCCGGGTGCAGTCGAAACTTTTTGCTGATTCCCCCCTGTCTACCCAACAGTGAATGGGTAGCTGGGTCTGTTAGATACGGTGGAAAGTACTTTGCGATAGACGTGCGTCCTATAAAAACTAGGATAAACTCTGGCTCAGTGGGCCTAATCTAATGGCTCTGAAGGACTACAATAACAAACGATTTACAACTTTACAGAAGGAATAATCGTTACAGAATTCCTACCAAAATTAAATATGCGTGAAATAGCTCCAATTGTTTAAAAAGGGACACAAACAACAATTCTTTCATTTTGCATCCGACTGTAAGAGTGCTAACCCTACTATTTTCACAAAGAAAGGAATAAAATGAGACCAGGGCCTCAATAAAGACCCAAGTGTCGTATTTCAATAGTTCTCTGGGTAATACAAACAACCAGTTAGATATGTTAGCTTTGGAATTCAATCAATCTGTGACTGTGAAAACATTTCAAACATCAATGCCATGTCAATATCATATCATGCACGTCAAAGGCAATCTTATAATTGTAGTAGTAAGGTAAACACATCAACACATCAACACAATGAGATATCAACACACATGTGCTATAGTGGTAACAAACAGGATATCTGAGGCAGGCTGATTTTTGGGGATGTTTTTTTCTTTTTTTTTTTTTTACTTGTATTTTTCTCTCTGTTATGTCTGGCACTTTTTCATACACACATTTTCAGATCTTTATCTTACACCAGTGCCTGCTCCATAATTTCTCACTTTGATATGAACAAAATAAATAGGAGTAAACGCACTGAATAAATGTTCATTTCTTATTTCATTTACATTTATCTACCATGTTCCATTGTGAAGTCCTGATTATTGAATTGACTGAATAAAAGTAAAAACGGTTTATCAGTAACAAGGCACAAGTCCCAATTTTAATGCTTTATGTGATGTTAAAATGGCAATGATCATTGTTTGCTACCCTTTGGATGCAAGTCTTTCCCAGAGTGTTCTTAAAACCAGACCAAACAGACCAGATACCGAAAATAAGTGAGGAGATAATCGGGACAAACTTCAGTTCCAAGGAGGGTCTTATGAATGGCTCAGAAGAAATAAACTATTTACTGAGAGCCCAGTTAAATTCTTCAAAAAGACAAATCCTACACACCATTCATAGACTATGGCAATGCATTGTGTTAGTCTAACGTATCACAACACCATTCAAACTACCAATCAAGTATCATCTCATAATAAACCCACTGATTTCAGCTATAATGTGAATGGCTGTCACTGTTAATCTATACAGAGAGAAAAAAACAAACCAAAACTACTTCCTCATGCCATTCTAGTACTACTACTAATAATAATATTAAAGAGTATTTAAATAGCACAATATCCAATCAAAGTCTCAAAGCGCTTTACAAGGAGTCCCAGGCCAACAGCAACACTTAACATGTAGGACGAGACATGACGCCTGTTAGATGATATTACATTTTTTTTCCGGACGGAACAATGGTGAGAGAATGTGAGTAAAGACCCTTTTTCAATGACTCAACTATGCACCAAGCGAGGCTTGAACCCAGGCCCTTTCGATCCGAAAGTGACTGTCATACCACAAGACCAGATAGCCGCACAAACTGCATTATGAGCAAGATAAGATATTTGCCCCAGTCCTCCGTCCAACAACAATCGTGGGAAGAATAAAATTTGGTGACTAAGGTTATTCTTTATATCACTCTCCCCCTCCCCCTCCCCCCATCTTACCCACAAATAATACACTTCTGTCTTTTTGATGCAGTATAACATTTTAGTTAATTACAAAATTGTCAGCTCAAAATGAAACAAAAATCATTCCAAAATCTCCTTAAAAGATATACAAATCAAAAGAAAAGAGAAATTATGGCAAACATAACACTTTTTATAAAAATCTTAACATACTTCCACTAGGTTGGGCTGTGACTTTGGCAATTTACAATGACGACAAGCTGACTTGAAGAAACGGTTTGATAGTTTTAAAAAATGAAAACACAAAAAAAATAAAACCAAAAAAAAAAAAACAAACAAACAAACAAAACCCATCAAAACACACAAACAAAGAATAATAACAAATAAACAAACAAAACCAAAAATGAATGAATTAATCCAAAAAAATGTAGCATAGAAAATGATGTCAGCGTTCAAATCAATACAGGTCAAAGGCAAATACAACACGGAACATTGATCAGATCAAGCTGTTAGTCTGCTTTTTCAATAACTTGTCAAGTAAATAGAACATTAATGTCAATCCTTGATAAAAAGTTGTATATTGTATGCAAACCAATTAATCAACACAGAATCATGAAATCAATTGATGATATAGAACAACAGGTGATTACAAAATGGTCAACAAACATCCAGGTCTTTAATGTGGATCAAGACAAATGTCAATCTAAATAGCATCCTGCATCATTATTTAATGGAACCTCACGCAATTGAGATTATGTAGTCAAATGTTCACAAAGGGTCCATGACATCTGATAATTTACAATGGAAAAAAAAAACCTCTCCAACCTGGGACTTCACGGAATTCCCAGGTTTGAGAGTTTTTGGTAAAAATGAGGGTCATTTTAATCGATGGATATTTGAAGGACGAGTTTTATGGCCAAAAGTTTAAATAGATACATGATTTGTCATAGAAAGGAAGAACTACCTATATCTGTATCCTGGAATGAGACTAGAAATTATCATCTAAAACAATCGAAAAGCATGGATTAGTATTTCAATGTCAAAAGGCAAAACACACACAGTACACATCAAATAAGTTCCAAGTGCGTGCAACAATTGGATGAAGGAGAAAAACAATTGGAGACTTGGAGAATAACAATGAGTGATGTCGTCGTTTAAAAGAGATTAAATAAACAAAGGATAAGGAGAAATTTAAGGTGAGGAGGAATTTATTGTTAGTTTATCATCTTGATTTATAGGGATTTGTTTTGGTTAGAAGTTTAGATATTCCTTTTGTAACTTTCAGGTCATTTCAACACCTAACGTTTTTGATATCAAATATTGACTGAGCTAGAATATCAATGTTTACAACACATTAGAGCAAGTCACCTCCCCCGAACTCATTCCAGTCTTGGAGCAGACAGACCCCAAAGACAAATTTCCCCTTAGGGATGAATAAAGAGAATTTTATTTATTTAATTTTATATATTTTGAGCCCAAAAATTGAACCTCTATATAAGTAAAAAGAAATGAACAAAAAAAAAAAAAAAAAAAAGGAAAGAAAGGAAAATTAACATTGAGAAAGATTCGAACCCAGCACCTTGCTGTGATGACATCCTATGCCATCATGCAAGTGATTTCATATTCAGCAAGGAAAAACAAAAGAACTGGGTAAAAAACAACCCAGTAAATCGATTCCAGCAGGCCTGAGATTTTGTTTACTTTTAAAAATAATATAGACATTTACCCTGAGACTAGTGAGAAATCCCTGTCTGCAAGTATGTGAGGGGAAGGGGGAGGGGACAAGAGAAAGAGAGAGAGAGAGAGAGAGAGAGAGAGAGAGAGATAGAGAGAGAGAGGGAGATAGAGAGAGTGTGAGAGAGAGAGAGAGAGAGAGAGAGAGAGAGAGAGAGAGAGAGAGAGAGAGAGAGAGAGAGAGAGAGAGAACAAATGGTTAGTCACTCTACACAGCTTTCCATAAGCTAGCATTCATCTAACCTCATTGCTTGTCTATATTATATCCAGACCAGGGGTCATGGGGTATCAGGTAAGTAGGTAGGGGGGGGGGGGGGGGGTTGGGCGAGGCATTTCATGTCCAACAACAATAACACAAGTTGTTAGAAAACAAACAATCAATCAATCAAACAAACAAACCAACAAACAAACAACCAGCTGTTTGAGTGTGAGGCATTCCAATGGGTTTACCTCAGGGATAAATGGGTATTGTTGGTAGCCATCGCTGGAGCAGCAACACCACTACGATTAGTACTACCACTACCACTGGTGGTTGTTGTTGTGGTTGTTGTCATGTTGGTGGTAGCGTTACTACTGCCATTCACAACATGCTGACTGGGGATTGTATTTGTATGAGTTGAAGGCGACAACGACGTTGATGATGGTGGTGTTGATGCTTTAGGAGATGGTGTTGTTGATATTGATGATGATATGATCGCTGTCGTTGTTGTTGTTGTCATCGTTGGCTGCTGCACTGGTATAACGTTAACATTGGTATCTGTTGTGACTGATGAAGAACGAGCAGAAGAAACCTGTGGCGGATTGGCTGTTGGTTTGGGGGGAATTTTCAATGGGAGGTGTTTGGGTTTGGGTGGGGTAGGGGGTGGGACTGTCGTGGTGGTGGTGGTGGTGGATGTTGTAGTAGGTGTGCTTATGGCAGTGATGGTTGTGGTGGTGGTCGTTGTGGCAGTTATGGCAGCAATGATGGTGGTGGAGGTTGTGATGGTAGTGGTAGTGGTGTTGCTGTCAGGAGAATGAGGTTGTGGTGGCTGCAGTGGTTTTCTCTTTTTCAGCAGACTTTTCTTGACGGTGCTGTCGCTACATTGAAATCAGGAGTTGGTTGAAAAAGGCAGAGAATGATGGAAAGTTAGAGATAAAATATAAAACAATAGACACTAAAAATGACAACTGGATTTGAAGATTTGAAGTGACATCAAAAGCTAGCAATAAATAACAAGGAGTAATGAACTGGAAGCTTCAATTTATCAAACGAAAACATAATGTGGACGTTTCGGGTTTCCCCTTTATCAACAAAACACAATGAATGAAACATTAAGGATGAATGAGTGCACATGAAAATGAAAAAAAAAAACAAAAAAAAAAAAAACAAACAACAAAAGACTTGTGACAGGACAAGGAAAAAATTACTTTTTCACCAAAAAATTACAATTTAAAAAAAAAAAAATAGTTTGCAGTAGTACACAACAAATGCTGGCTCTCTAAGAATGGTGAAAATAAAAAAAAAAATGAACTCATGAATACAAGCCTGGTCTCTCCCCTCATCCCCGTTCCCCAAAATAAAAATCAGACGACAATGCTATATTAATATCATAATAATAGTAATAAGATAATGTGTCCAATGTGTGACAATATAGACATAAAGTAGGCATGAGGTATTGGACAGGAAAAAACTATCAAATAGGATAAGAATATTCATATTGGTCAAAACTAAACTGAAAATCAAAAATATAAATAAAACAAATAATAACAGAGATACTTAAAAATAAGCAATATTGACGTTGATAGAATATCAACAAAACTAACAACAATAACGTTTAATCTCATTTTTTTTCTCTAATTAAAGTGATAAAATAAATAATCGGTAAATACCTATATAATATATAGCTTTATCGGACACGTGGCACGATGTGATCCAAAAAGTAACAATTTTGTGTGACTTTATTACATGATGTAAAGTTATTTTCTATTGACAAAATGTGACATCTCATTTAAAAACTCTCAATATTCCTCATATCCACCATCACCTGGGTCCAGATCTGTCTCTCATATTTTGAACAAGCCGTTTGGAATTCACCACTTCACAAAGACTGTGGGAGGTGCAGTCTTTGACATCTGTTAAACAGATTCTTACATTTTTCTCTATGATTAAATACCCCCCCCCCCCCCCCCCCATCCCTCCCCCGCCAATATTCAATAAAAAATTGCATCATATGACTGTTTTCATCCAACTATGCAAATTGCCAAGAGATCAATTCTATGTTACACCCCACACTATGTACTAGGTTCTCACTGTTATTACTATAATATATCCCAGTGGCATTGTCTTCACACATCCCAACAAAGAAAGAGTCCCGAGGGGCACCACACCACCATTCATACTACATCCTACAATAATTCTCATCATTTGGAGAAAAACTTTCCCTCACATTGTTCTTGATAAAAAGGCTAATGACATAATGCCTTTCACAAGCACAGTCATCAGACAGCCCATTCCAGCTGTTTTTGTTATCTCAGTGATGATATCTATCCCCTTTATTCATCCATGTTGTGTCATGTTTGGTACACAGCTAGACCTCCCTTAACCAAACAAATAAATAATCTGATATCATTGATGAAAAAAAAATCAGATTTTTTTTCTAGTATTTTCCTTTATGCTTTGTCTGGCACTCGAGAGACGCATGCGCACAACCAACATGACATTCTCTCTCTAATAACTTTTCTGCAGACTATGGGTGAGGTCCAATCAAGGGACGCTACTCTTCCGCTAATCTCATTCCCTATAGAGGTATAATGGCTCTGAAGGACTACTTTTATTTCTACTATTTATCCAAACTCAAAAGAAGTAAAGAAACCAAAACTCATGAGTCATATATTTTTCATATCGATTCATCTTTCAAGAAAATACGGCTTCTGAGCTTCACGCTTGAGGCTACAGAAATGCCTCACTAGTCTTCTTCTTCTTGCTGCTATCATCATTTGAATAAGTAAAAAATATAAAACAAAAGTTACAAAAAAAAATAATGAAAAGAAATAAATCATTAAGAAAAGAAAAGAAAAGAAAAGGTTGACGACGGTGAAGACGAATGGCTGTAGCTGCTATATGTACAAGGAGGGGGGGAGAGTTGATGTAGGGAAAAGTGAATATTATATCTACTCACATGGACAGAAATGAAGGCAGTCTTTTTGGTCAAGAAAGGCGGAAAGTCATGGAATAATACATACAAAAATATCAAAGGTTCTTTTTCAAAAACAACAACAAAAAAAAACATTGTTTTTTTTTAATGATTCAAGCTAATATCAACAAAGATTTAAATAGAGAGAGAGAGAGAGACTTTAAAAAAAGCAAAGATGGCTCAGACCTGCACAATGGCTAATGAACGGTTAGTTTATATTGACTTATTGAAATAGGCAGGTTAGGAGGGTCATACTTCTCAATTGGAAGGCATATATGAATATATAAAGTAATAACCCCCCCCCCCCCCGCTCCAAAGATACCAAAAAAAAAAAAGAAAAAGAAAAAAGAAAAACAGTCCAAGAAAAATAAAAAAGCAAAACATAAAACAAAACCCAACAACAAATAAATCCCGTCTTTATATGAATAACATAAAACTGTTTTCTTAAAAAAAACAAACAAACATCTGAGCCATCTTTACACCAAAACCCAAAGAGAAAACAAAATCTGTTTTTGAAACAATTTGGAAAAAAAAGCATGTTGAGTAATTATCATAATGAACAAGCAAACACAATCCAGGCTCTTTATAAAGAGAGGGGAAAATAAAGAGACAGGATTTCCACAGAACACATCACAATACATGCTATGCTGTCTTCTGCCACTGCCAAAGGAATAGGAGTAAACAACTGGTCTAGGCCTATATATTTAGGAGATACTCAAAGAAAGTGTCTCTGCGTGCACAATTGATGGTCATAAATTCCACTTCTAAGTACACCTGCCTACTTGAACATTTGAAAGTAAATAACCGATGCAAAATTCATCAGCAATAAGTGGTGGTATTTCAGTCATACTAATCCAAACAAACAAAAATTCTAAATACAACCTTTTATACATAAAATAAACTTTATTGTTGATGGGAACTATTATGAGTTGGCAATCGACTTAACGATCAAGGGTGTGGAAATGAGCATTTATATCTTTTAAGGGAAACATTTAGTCTTCTCTGAACACTGGGGTAACTGAAAAAAAAATCTAAAACAAAGTTTTCTCAAATATCTGTGACCAAATTGCTGTGAAATCAAAAACGGTAATATTTTGTCATTACCACAAGTCGGTAATTGACACCAAATTTCGGTAACAATTACGGACAATAAAAAAGTAGACAGTTTTGTTTCTGAGTCCAGATGATTGCAGCAGCACCAAACTTGTGTCAAAGTAACAAATTGTTCTTGTTTTTTTTCCATTTTATTTGATGGCTGTATGTTTGTATACACTTCATATCAAGAATACCAAAAATGCAGCATTCAATGGGAAAACATAATGCTCACTGCACATCAATGTCTGTTTTATATCTCTTTAGTAAAGACTAAGTAATTGAATGGATAATTGGGAAGTCTAGAGTCAGACACTCAACAGGTAAAAAGCTAAGAGAGAGGTCAAAGATGAGAAAGGTCAAAGGTTGAGAAACAAAAGAGGATTTGCGAAAATTTGATGAGCGATAATAATAATAAAAATAATAATAATAATAATAATAATAATAGTAATAATAATAATAATACTAATAATAATAATAATAATAATAATAATAATAATAATAATAATAATAATAATAATAATAATAATAATAATAATAATAGCAATAATAATATTAATAATAATGCCAATAATAATCCATCATATTCTATATAATAGCAATGATCACAGCAATAACGATAATGCATATTATATATAATATTCACCCATGGCAACACCACACAGACCTTAAGAAAACAAAACAATCCACAAAACTTACAGTCTGCTACAGGACCAGGGAGCAGCCGTTTGTTCAATTTGTAAAAAGAATTGGAAGAATTTAGATTTGCTTAACTAAACAACATCATTGTGAATTAATTTTTTTAATAACCGAAAAAAAAACAAAAAAACCCATACAAATTAAGAAAGAAAATACCAATGGTTCAACAACCTTTTACAGAACAATTTTTGTGACGATTCTATTTGACTGCTAAAGCATAATTTCCTCAAAACTCTCCGGACATGCAAGAAAGTTTGAAGAAGAGGAAACCGTAGTTCGGGTAATCTGTGTATAAAGACTAAAAAGGGAAAAAAAACCCTCTGTAGTGTGATGGTAGTATGTCTGACCAGTAATCAGGTGGTTTGAGGTTCAACTCCAGTCGGGAGAAGACTGCTTTTTGGGGACATTTTTTTTTTCTAGTATTTTTCTTTGTTGATTTGTTTGGCACTGTTTCATACGCACTTTCTCATATCTTAAAAAAAATTTGGGACATTCAAATGAGTTTCAGTAAACCATATTTTTTATTAAACCGTGTTCGCAGAAACCCTACTTGAGTGTAGCTCCCTATGTAAAATATGCCTGTCAAGCCATCTATTATGAATTAAAGAAAGGATTATTATAAGAGACTCTATCCGAGTAATAAAGATTGGCATTCACAATACATCTTAAATCTACATTGCAAAGGAGCCATTATAAAAATACCTAAAACAATTCTTATTATAAATACCTCCACTTTTACACAGCAACAATACCCCCAAAAGAAAAAAAACCCCCAGAAGAAATAAAACTTTCATATAACTTTCATATAAAGCAATATCCACTAAATGTGCTCAAAGCACTTTACAAGTGGTCCCAAGCTGACAACAAACTTAACATGTAAGATGAAACAATATGCCAGTAAGGCACCAGTACATTATATTTTAATAGCCAATTTCCATGGTGTAACTAGACAGGTATTCAATTTACACCCGAGTGCGATCCCAAAACGTGCGTAAAGAACCTTTTCTATGGACTCAAATTTTGCCCTGCCCACAACAGCACCAGGGTTGCCAGTTTGGCATTTTAAATGCCAGATTCCAAAAATCTGGCATTTTTGAAAACCTTTGGCATTAGAAAAATCATTTGGCATTTGGCATTTTCATTTGGCATTTTCTTTCTTGTATATTATACTTCAACTGACACCTTTTCTTAATTAAGTTTCATAAGAAACACGAAACAGTAAGTTTTCTTAATTGTCAATAATTATTTAACTGTTTACGTATTTACCTTTCATGTTAATGTATTTCTTTTTCATTCTTAAAGTCCAACCGTGGTGTAGTGGTTTAGCACTCCACTTAGTAGTCAGTAGGTAAAAAATTACCCCAACAGGAAATTTAGTATAATTAAAAAAAAACGAAAAAAAAAAGAAAAGAAAAGAAAACACGCAAGCCACCAGGATATGATAGTAAATTGTCTATCAAAAGTGAGTAGTTTTCTTAGTGGGGGTGGGAGTCAACAGACTTTGGCATTTTTTGGAGTGTTTTGGCATTTTTTGAGTCTTCCCCTGGTATTTTGTTGAAAAATAATCTGGCAACCCTCAACAGCACTCAAACCCAAGGCGAGTGTCATACTCCTAGACCACAAAAAATTTTTAAAAAGGACAATATGACCACCAAGACCATCAGTCATGTGACACCCACTCCTTACCTGTCATGTTTATTCCACATGTCCAGACCACTCTCATCCATGCCCCCTCCGTCGTCAGTCTCACTGTGAACACTATTCGTCTCATCCTGATCTAGAGAGGATGATGCCACGCTGCCCGAATCCTGTGGCTGGAGACAGGGGGGTGGGGGGGGGGGTGGGGTACGTAATAAATAATGAACAAAAATTAACATAACAGCTTTGAAAATAGAACAAAATAACACACTTGGAACGTTTCGGGCTCAAAACCCTTCTTCAGTCAATAACAAAAACAATAAAAACAATCATACATCACTTAAAATCCAGACAGAGGGTCCCAATAGTTCAGTTGGTAAAGCATTCGCTTCACACATAAAAGGCCCCTGAGATTGATCCCGGGTGCAGTAGAGATTCTTTTCCTGACCCCCCTCCCCCCCCCATCCTGTCCACCCAGCAGTGATTGGGTAGCTGAAAGTACTTTGCAATAGACTAGTGTCCTATCAAATGGGTGGAAAGCAATTGGTACTGTCCGTTTCATGCTATAGAAAACAGGATACACCCTGGCTGCATGGACCCAATGGATCTGAAGGACTAGTTTCAAATCCAGAGAGACGGTTCAGAGTCATATTCAGTACGTCTTGTCCACAAGTGATAAGATCTTGAAATCAAGACCAATCCAGTACTGGATAGATGACATGATAATATTGAAACTTTGTACTAATTCATTTTTTTATAATTTTATTATTATCATTCTTTTTCTTCTACTTGTTCTTCTTCTTCTTAATATTACTATTATTATTATTATTATTATTATTATTATTTATTATTATTATTATTTATTATTATTATTATCATTATTATTATTATTCTTATGATGATGATATTTATTATTATTATTGTTATTATTATCATCAATTTATTGTTTGCTTTGGTTTATTATTGATTTTACCTGTCTTGATTTGTTGATTAGAAATATCATGTTTATCTATGAGTTATATCGACAATTGCCAAAAGATAAACCTTTGAATCCTTGAAATCCTATAGTAAAAACCAAAAAAAAAAAAAAAGAAAAAAAAAAAAAAAAGGGGGGGGGGGGGGGGGGGGAATACCATCAATAATTTCTTGCTAGGAGGCCTCCTATGGGCTTGTCCAGCCAACTGTGCCTTGTCTCGAATCGGGGTGGAGTCCAACAAGGGGGACGCTTGATTCACGATAGAGTCAAAATCGGACCTGAGGATGGAGAGAGAGAGTGAGATAGACAGATATATCAAACACATTAAACAGTAATGAACAAAAATGAATAGAACAGCATCGAAAACTAGCAAAAAATTACAAACATGAAGCATTTCGGGCTCAAAACCCTTCTTCAGCCAAAAACAAAACAATAAAAAAAACCCCATTAATACATCACTTAAAATCATTTCAGACGACAGGCTATTTTAAGAAGAATATATTCAAATGCTTACTAAACATGTTATTCAAAACAAAAAAAAAAATACTACAGTACCTATCAGAGATTATTTACAAGGGTAAAAAAAACAAACTATCGTTTCCCACAGAACGATTACTAAACATTTGACTGTTTCCCTCTCAGCCAATGACACTGACCATGGCCAGGACAAACCAAGCAATCCCATTCCAATACAAAGACACAAAGCAACTCGGAAAACATATTTAGGGGATAGAAGATACAGCAAGTGACCACCTGCCCGCTATGGGAGGTCAAAAACCCTACCCAGATAAAAAAAAAAAAAAATCAAACTACAATCTGTGAAAGGTTTTGAAAAAAAAAAAACCCAAACAAAAACAAAAAGAAAAAAGACAATTTTGACAAAGAAGTTTTCTCCCTGAAACCTTACTTTGCAATATTTTTGGCAGAAGGCCGCAGATAAAAAGATCAAACCACAATCTGTGAAAGGTTTTGAAAAAAAAAGAAAGGAAAAATGATAATTTTTACTGAGACTTTTTCTCCCTGGACCCTTACTTTGCAATACTTTTGGCAGAGGGTGGTATACTATAAAAATCCTCTTTCTCCTCCACCACTTCCTCCTCTTTCCTCTTCGTCTTGTCCTCATCTCTTTCTTCCATCTTCAACTCGCAGGAAATGCCATCATCCTGGGGTGCTGGTAGAGGTGAGGGAGACGACAAGGGGAGAGCACTGTGCTGGACTTGGCTGATGTGTTCTATGGTAATTGTCTCTGTAATGACAGTGTCCTCCACATCTGAAAGTGACAGTAAAACTTGATCACTAAAATCACGCTAATAAAAAAACAAGAAAACAAAACAAACATAAGCATTTATATTGCGCAATATCCACTAAATGTATTCAAAGCACTATACAAGGGAGGGTCCCTAGCCAACGATAACACTTATGTAAAATGAGACAGGAGGATGTCTGTGAGGCCATATTACTTCTTTTTTTTTTTTTTCGGACAGAGACAACGCTGCTAAAGGCCAGATACTCATTTTACACCCGAGTACGGTGAGACAATGTCAGTAAAGAGCCTTTTCCAAGGATTTAACTATGTGATTCGAACCCTGGACCTTCTGATCCAAATTGAATGTCATACCATAAAACCACATAGCCACACAAATGATAATAAAGAAGGAAGCCTGAACAACATGAATGGCTACAAGGTAAACGGACATATTTCCTCTTTGCACTTAGACACATCTGAGGCATCCAAGTGTTTTTTTGTTTTTTTTTTCATTTTCATTTTTACTTTAAGGATCTTACGGCCCAAATGACACTTTAAAGTCATATCAATAAGGTCAACAATAGGGTGGTCATTCGACTCAGTTATGAACAAAACACAAAACAAAAAATGAGAAAAATCCTCGTTATAAAAAAAAAAATATTCATAATAACAAATAAAAAACAAAAATCACTAAAATAAACTAAGAAGAATAACAAAAAAGTATCCGATTTCTGACCTGGCGTGTTGGCGATGTCTGATATTTCTGAACCGATGGAGTTTTCTAAAATGTCCTCTGTGGACTGGGTAAGGGGTGATAGGGAATCATCTGGAAAGAAAGGAAAGCAGTTTATAGATAATGGATTGATTCGTTAGGAACAAAGGTAATAGTAAATGGTAAATAATGAATTTATATAGCGCCTAAACATCCACGTTAATCGTGCTCTGCGGCGCTTTACATAATAAAAATAAAAATAAAAATGTTTAAAAACAACAAAATTAAAAACCACGACACTACATGATACAATCAAAATTAAACAAGGAAACAAAATACATATTGCTAAAATAATAGTATACAAACATTCCAGTCGGCATGGTGTACAATGAATTGTAAACAAGTGGGTTTTAAAGCAGATTTAATGTTTGAAATAGTCTCCCATTTCTCTAATGGAATGAGGTAGGGAATTCCAGAGTTGAGGGCCATAATAGTGAAAAAAGCGATCAAGAAAAGATTTCAGCTTGCAGTATTGTATTTTGGCATAATGTTTTGGGAAGTGTCAGCTATATAAGTTTGTTTTTGCTTTTAAGGGTTTTAAGATGCTTGCAACACATTTAGGTCATATCAGCGCCAGTAAAAAGGAAGAAAATGGGATAGTAAAACGTTCTAGAATTGCAATTAAAGTACCCAACAAAAGGTAAAACAAAGGGGAATTGGTTCAAACAGGAAACAGATGTAGATTCCAAGAGCACACTATCAAAATACTTCGTTTGAGATAACCTAAAAGTCTCATCCATACACAAGCACAGGTCCCCACTAAGAGGAATGCACTCAAATGTTTTACAAATCATATATAATACATAAACAAAACATAATACAGTACAGAACAGAGAGATGATTTACGAGAAAAAAAAATATCATCTCCCAAAACTATAGCTATACATTTGACTGCTTCCCTCCCAGCTAAGTTCTCCAGCCGGGGTCAGGACAACTAAGTCTAAGTTATCTCATTCCAAGCCAAAGACAGAAAGCAATTGGACAACAGGTATAGTATAGGGGGATAGAAGACACAGTATGTACCTCCCTGCCCACTATGGGAGGTCATGAGCCCCATCCAGCTATATAAGTTTACAAAGGCTACGACCATTGACACATTTTCACACTATTGCCTGCTGCTCCCCAATAATTTGTTTCACATACCTAACCTCCTGTCGGGTGTCATATCTGTTGGGACAGCTGGAGATGACATATTGACAACATTGGCGGACGTCACAGAGATGTCCAGGGAATCGGATGATGCTGGGGGTGAGTCGGGGAGACCAGCTACCTGTCTGGCATCGCTCACTTCTTTCTCTAATGTAAAAATCTAGCGGCAGATGAGGTGGGGAAAGGATAGAGAGCACTGATAAATAAGATTGTTTCCTGATTACTATCAAATAATAATAAAAATAATAATAATAATAATAATAATAATAATAATAATGATGATGATGATGATGATGATGACATCAACAACAATAACAATAATAATAATAATAATAAATAATAATAATAATAATAATAATAATATAATAAATAATAATAATAATTAAAAGATATAAAATATATCATAACAAGAAGAAGAAGAATGATAAAAATAAAACAAGTCTCTTCTTTTAAGAACTTTTAGTCATCTTAATCGTCATCATAATTACATTTTAAAAAAAAAAACAAAAAAAATAAAAATAAAAAAGGAAAAAGAAAAGGAAAATAAATTTAAAAAAAAAAGAAAAAGAAAAAGAAAAGAAAAGAAAGAAGGAAATAGAGAAAGAAAAAAAGACTTAAACAAGAGGTAAAAAACCTACCTTGTCTTTGAGTGATTTGACCAGAGAATTGTACTGCTGGTCTTTCTCTGCTTGCTGCTCCAACAATGATTCTCTCTCCTGGATAAAATCTTTTTCTCTGGGAAAAAAAAAAAAACAACAAAAACATAAAAAAACTTAAGATTTATGATTTTTTGACTTGAGGGGTTTTACAGCGCCTGCAAGACTATTTGGTCATTTTAGTGTAAGAAAATTATATCTTTTTCTCTGATAAAAAAAAAATATTTAAAAAATTAAGATGTATGTATTGATTTTAGGAGTTTTACAGCACTTGCAACACTATAAAATTTCATTTCAGTGCCAGTAACAAGAAAGGTTATAAAGGATAACTTGTAGATCTGAAGTTAAAAACACCAAATAAAAAGCAGGACAAAGGTTACTGGTTCAAAAAAAAGGGAGCAGAAGATTCCACAAGCAATCAATCCACTGATGTGCTTGTTTTACATTATCTATCAATCCCATCCAGGCACAAGCAAAGGCTTGTTTTTGTTTTGTTTTGTTTTTAAGGGTTTTACGGCGCTTGCAACACATTAAGGTCATATCAGCGTCAATAAAAAGGAAGAAAATGGGTTAGTAAAAAGTTCTAAAATTACAATTAAAGCACCCAAGAAAAGGTAAGACAAAAGGGAATTTGTTCAAATAGGAAACAGATGTAGATTCCAAGAGCACACTATAAAAGTAATTGGTTTGACATCACCTAAAAGTCTCATCCAAACACAAGCACAGGTCCCTAATAAGAGAGAAGGGAACGTTGCCTGCAGAATGATAAATCTTTGTGACAGGGGAGGGGGGGGGGGGGGGGGGGGGGGGGGGGGGACTCCAACAAACTATTTCAACACAGAAATAGAAATCAATTTGAAATAACAAACCTTTGTTGATAGTCCTTGATAAGCTTTTTGGCTTTGTGATATTTCTTCTCTAAAGCTCCCAACTCCTTCACTTTCCTCTCCAACTCGATGTGCTGACTCTGGGAGGCCACCATCATATCCTGGGGGGGGGGAAAAATGTCTATGAAACACTGCCAGACAGAGCAAGAAAGAAAAGCCATCCCAAAAAAATCAGTCTTCCTTGACAAGGGATCGAACCTCAGACCTCCTGAGTACTGGTTAGATATGCTACCATGACAACCACAGAGGCTACCTGATAAGAAGATTTAATTATATTCTTTACAAAGGTACGCATTTCCGCTGTGAACCATCGCTTGCATCACAAAACACAAAAATTGAACACAAGGAAGGCATTAGAGTAGCTCCATTTTTATTTTTTTGAAACTATCAAAGCGACACCTTAGGGAGTAGCAGACACTGGTATATGATAGGGATCTGTAAAAGTGTGTATGGAATAGTGCCAGACAAATCAAGAAAGAAAAACACAAGAAAAAAAACCATCCCCAAAAATTCAGCCTGCCTTGATTAAGGTTTTTTTTTCTTGCATTTTTTCTTTATTCATTAATAAATTTTCAGATCGTTATCTCACACCAGTGCCTGCTCCGTAATTTGTCACTTTGATAACCTGATGTGGAAAAATGTCAACAAAATTCAAAATATTGTATATTCAAAGTAGAGTCGTCCTTCAGAGCCATTAGGCCAAAGGAGCCGGAGTTTATCCCGGATTCTATGGCATCAAATGGACAATAGCAATTGCTTGTTACCATTTGGACATGATGATAGTCTATCGCAAAGTACTTTCCACCAGATCTAACAGATCCAGCTACCCAATCACTGTTGGGTGGATATGGGGGTCAGGAAAAAATCTTGACATCGCCCGGGATCGATATTGGCCCCTTTACTTGTGAAACGAGTGCTCTACCAACTGACCTATCAGGACCTGCACTTTTTATACTTGTATACTTAATAATATCATCAGTATAGGAAGACAAATGCAAAAGAATCTTCTTTTTTTTTTACATCAGTAGTACTTTGAAATGCTTTTGTTAATTTTCAATAGGATGAGCAAAATGTTCTTGAGATCTCCGAGCTGGAAACTTCATCACAGCAGCCACAGCGACAAAGTGGAAAGCGGTGCCCTATTTATTGAGGTCCACATCACACATCAGCCATTGCCCTCTTGGAAAAATCTGTAAAAATTTGATTGTGTCAGGTTCAACTGAAGGCATTTCATGCCATTCGTTTTTGTTTTATGTTTTAAGGGTTTTACGGCGCTTGCAACACATTAAGGTCATATCAGCGCCAGTAAAAAGGAAGCAAATGGGATAGTAGAAAGTTCTAGAATTACACTTAAAACAACCAAGAATAAGGCAAACCAAGGGGAATTGGTTCAAATAGGACAGATGTCGATTTCAAGAGCACACTATCAGTGTACTTAGTTTGAGATCACCTAAAAGTCTCATCCAGACACAAGCACAGGTCCCTAATAAGAGGAATACACTCAAATGTTTACAAATCATATACATAAACAAAACATAATACAGTGCATAACAGAGAGATAATTTACAAGGAAACAAAAATATCATCTCCCAAAACTAACTATACATTTGACTGTTTCCCTCCCAGCCAGGGTATCCAGCCAGGACCAGGACAAAACCAAGTAATCGCATTCCAAGACAAAGACAGAAAGAAAGTTGGAAAACAGACATAGGGGGATAGAAGACAAAGTATGTACCTCCCTGCCCACTATGGGAGTTTCATGCCATTCCACATTGCGTTATCAGAGGCTGCCTGCAACTAGCCATTCATTGAAGAATTATAGATAATCCATCAAACAAACCTCTGATGTCAACAGTGATTAAATTGAGGATTACTCAACTTTCAAAAAAAAAAAACGAACCAAACCCCCCCCCCCCCCCCCCCCCCCCCCCAAAAAAAAAAAACAAAATTTAAAAAAAAACAAAGAAAGAAAGAAAATGCCTGAAGTAAGGTTTGGACCTGGGACACTCCCAGTCACAGTGCATAAATTTCTTTTAAAAATTCCACCCTTCCACAATGGCATCATTAGATACCGTTGCCCTGGCATTTCATGACGGAATATAGATAATCCATCAAACAAGATGTCTGGTGTCAACAGGAATCACCCATGTTGTCCAAAGTGAACAAATTGGGGGTGAATAACCTTTCATGCGCATCGCAGAGGATCTTGATTCGTGGAGACAGCTGACCAGCAACGTGCTCAAGAGCACAAGCCATGCTTGTTGATGAACCTTTCCCAAGGAAAAAAATAATGAAAGTACCTGATGTAAGGCTCGAAACCGAGGCCTTCCGGGTCACAGTGCAATGCCTTGACCAATTTTCCAACTCGACGTAAATGGTAAAACAAATATAAAAGTTCTTTAATTCCAGCAGTACGACTCACTGGCCTTTCTTACCTTATAACTGGAGAGTTCTTTCTTCATCACGTCGAAAACCTTCTCTCTCTCTGTATATTTCCGATTTAATTCTTCGTATTTCTTTTCCACAACTTTCCTCTGAGCCTCTGTTGTCTCCAATTGATTGACCTGAAAACAACAAGAATTACATGAAATAAAAAACAAAGTTAGGGAATCAAATAAAGACAAAGATAAATTTAAATGTTGATGGTATAGGTAATCCTTCTGAGCTTTAGGCAATTGCCTGCTACTCTTTGGATAGGATGCTATTTCATAACTAAGTTCTTTTCACCAGGCCTAAATTGCCCAGCTACCCAATCATTGCTTGGTCTACAAGAAGGGGGGTGGGGGGGTCAGAAAAAATCTGGACTGCAAATGGAATCGATCTTGAACCCTTTACATGTGACACGAGTGTTCTACCAACTGAGTTGCCTGGACCTAAGTTGATGGTATGCTGTATGATAAAATGCTCACAAGTCCTGCTTATCATCAATTTAGGAAAACATTTCTGTCATAGACGAAGTACAATAAAATGTCCAAACTCGACAGTGCATGCAAAGTATTGGGACTGGCGATGCTCAGTAACTGGATGTTATCACAACCCTAATCACCTCTAGTGGATGTTTTGGGTTGTGTAGCTTTGTGCAGTACTGCCAACCCTAGCCCGTGTAAATGTGTATAACAAGAGAGCCAAAATGAGGAAGATTTTGGAAAAATGAGTACAATCCTTTATAACCTGTAATTAGCCCTAAATCTGATAATGGGCAATTAGATCATACAAGCAATATATTTAAATTAATGAATAAACTCTCTATAGACTATAGAAATAGTCTCGACTACCAGAACCCACATATAAATCTGATATGACCCCGTCAGATAACAATACATAGAAAGTAGCAATGACTATCCCGCACAAATCTTTGGGCTTCTGTTTCGCTCACGAAGTGCCCAAATTCGGGACAAAATATGGGACGAAGCCGTTTCGTATATGCTATTTTAAAAAATGAATTACGACACTGTTTATCGATGAATATGACTGAAAGTTGGCACACAGTTAGAAAAGAGGTCATTTTAGATTATGTCAAGCGACAAAACTCGTACGATTACCAGAAGACCATTAAAAATAGATTTTTACTCTTTGGAGTACAATATTTCTAAAACTACAAAGAGGAGAGATTTTGTCGCTCACAAGGTTATATATGCACATTTCTTCTATTTATATTTCAAATTTCAATGGATTGTGATAAGTACTTTTCCCGTATGCTCACAAAACATCAACCCAATTTGCATTTCAATGAGTGAAAATATGGAGACGGCCATTTTGCTCCACCATCGCACTACACGAAAATGACGAAAATGACGTGAGCGAGGCAAGGCTGCTAGGTGGCCAGACTTTAACCTGACCAAATTCGACTTCAAAAGTGGCTAAATAGAAAATCATATGGCTTTCACTATTAAGACTGGCCCACTTAAAATGAACTAAATTTTAACAAACAGAAAATTGAATAGACTAGGATAAATGTCACTGAGATAAAAATAGAGGAATAAAATTTAACAAAAGAAACAAAATTATATATTTGGCCACACACGTGGCCATCTGGCAACCTTGTTCGCGACGGATGCCTGATGACACAAATCCTCGCGCGCTTTTTTAAAATTAAGGTATTGTTTCATTGTTATGTCATAGGGATAGTAGATTAATTAACTCTCTCTCTCTCTCTCTTTCTCTCAAATAAATACTAGAAATAACATAAGCCATGGTCTCACTGGACTGGTTGATAATAATTTAGCAGGCATTTTTCGTGTCATTTGTATGGGTTGTAGACACAAAATTACACTTCGGAAAAGTTCCAAATGATCAATATTATGTATATTTTAAAACAAAATTATAGTTGACCCTAGCCATACAGCTCTAAAACTATACAAGTTAGAACTCTTCTGATGTCTTCATCTTATTTTCTGATAATTGTGCCAAAAAATTGCCAAGTTTTAATATCTAATTCCACGTATTAAGCGAGATACAGCCACGAACCAGAAAAAAACGCAGAAAAAGCGTCCCATATTTTCGGTATTTTTTTTCTCTTTGTGAGTCATCCATATAAATGACATATTTGAAACTGCATAACTTTGTTATATATTAATGGATTTCCAAAATTCAAAAAGATTTTTACTCAGTGGAGATAGGGCTTTGATTTAAGAGGAGTATTTCCTACAAAAATAGAAAAGAAAAATTTTCATAGTCATTGCTATAGAAAGGGTAAAGTAAGGTTTGAGAATAAAATATCCCATTATCAAGAATTGGCGAGACCTATTATTATCAATCCCATTGTATACTAGGAGATCCCAATGGCTCAGTTGATAGAGTACTTGCTTCACATGCAGAGGGACTGCTCAGTTTGATTCCGGGTGAAGTCAAGATTTTTTTCTGAACCCCCCCCCCCCCCCCTTCCCCCCCTTCCTGTCCACCCAGAAGTGATTGGGTAGCTGGGTCTGTTAGATCTGGTGGCAAATACTATGCGATAGACTAACGTCGTATCAAAAGGGTAGCAAACAATTGCTATTGTCTGTTTCACGCTATATATAGAACATGGGATAAACCAACTCCTGCTCTATGGGCCCAATGGCTCTGAAGGACTACTTTGTTACTTTAATTTTATATGTATTACCTTAGATTTGAGATTGGCCACTTCTTCCTGAGATGTGGACAATTTGTTTTGAATCTGGGGAAGAAAAGAAATGAATTGAGATGAGACGTTTCCACGTACAATATCCAAATCTATACACATGTAAAAGTGGGACAGTTGAAACAGAAGTTAGGCAGTTGAAGGGGTATAACTCTTGAGTTGTGAAATGTTAGAGCCCTAAGAAATATTGTTTACATGAGAGTTTTGTCTTTACAATGATTTACACTATGTGAAAAAAAAGAGGAGAAAATCAGTATCAATTGAATTCTTCTCCTCCTCCTCCTCCTTGTTCTCTTCTTCTTTTTCTTAGTTTCCTTACTATTAATATCATTATTCTTTGTTGAGGTAGGTTACTCATTTCCCACTTATGGATAAACTTATTATCTTGAACATTTATATTTATGTTGCCCAACATTCACTAAACGTGCTCAAAGTGCTTTACAAGAGTTCCCTAGCAACACCTAAAAACAGAGACAACGCCACTACCACATCATCTCATTCATCTGTGGTGTTTCATTCATCCTGTTTTGTTGATAAAGGGGAAAACCCGAAACGTTCATTTGATGTTTTTGCAATTAAATTGAAGCTTACATTCAATTTCACATTATTATTTACTACTGAAACTGAAACAGTATGGATTGGATTGGGTTGATATGACGGAGAGAAAAAAACCTACCTCTTTGAGTTCAGCAATGACAGCAGAATCCAGTTCATGGGAATAGGATGGAGCAGGGCTGGTGGGCGTTCCATCCTCCTTGCTGATGAGGTGCTCCAGCCCATCCTCATCCGTAGAGGTGGCGGAGGTATCGCCTCCGTCCTTCCTGCTATCCTCCTCTTCCTCTAGAATGTAATGCTGTTCACTCTCGGACATGGGGCTGGCTCCGTCCCTCGGTGAGTCGGTGGAGTCCGAGTTGAGGAGGTCTTTGTCGTCATCTTTCAAGTCCTCGTGCATCTAAGAGAGAGAAAAATTGTAAATAGGTATGATTGAAAAAATAAAAAGTTTGTTCGTTTTAAAGGATTCCAGCGTCACTAAAAAGAAAGGAAATGGGAAAGTAAAAAAAATGTTTAATTCAAGATTTACAATTAAAAGCATACAAGAAAATGTAGTCAAAGAGGAATGGTTCAAATAGGGAACAGACGTAGATTCAAAGTGCAAGTGTCAGTGTGCTTAGTTTGAGATCACCTAAAATTCTCGTCCTGACACAAGCACAAGGTACTATTAAGGAAGTACAATAACATGCTTACAGAACATTGTATATTCACAACTAAAATTGTAGCGGTACAAAACAGAGAGATGATTTACAATGAAAAAATATCATCTCCCAAAACTATAAATACACATTTGACTGTTTCCCTCCCAGCCAAGGACTTGGGCCAGGACAAAATAAAGTAATCCTATTCCAAGCCAAAAACCGAAAGCAAACTTGGAAAACAGATATAGGGGAATAGAAGACACAGAAACGTCCATTTTATCTGTTTTCCTACATGAACTTGGAAGTTTACATTCCATTTCACATTGTTATTTAATGTTCCAGAAAGAGTGAATAGGGAATGAGATTAGTGGAAGCGTAGCGTCCCTTGATTGGACGTCACCGGTAATCTGTGACGTCACTGGCGGAAAAGTTATTAGAGAGAGAACGTCATGTTGGTTGTGCGCATGCGTCTCTCGTCGTCCACAACCAACATGACGTTCTCTTTCCGCCGGTCTGTCATAGACTATGGGTGACGTCCAATCAAGGGACGCTACTCTTCCGCTAATCTCATTCCCTATAGTAAGTAAGAAGTAATCACATCATACCTTATCCGTTTTATTATGCCCATTTACAGGAAGATGCTGCTGCTGTTGCTGCTTGTGCTGTGGAATGACCTCATCCCTGGACTGGAAACTGTCCTCCAGCTTCCTCAGCTGCTGGTCTTTGTCCTTCATGGCCTCCCGTTTCTTGTCCTGGTCCAGGGACTGTTGGATCAGACGAGCCACCTCACTCTTGCTGGGGTCTTTCTCCCTCCCTATCATGAACCTGCCAGGACGATAAAAATAAACCAAAACAAATATATAATCAAAGATTAGATTTGAAAACTAAACCTTAAATGGGAAAACATAAAAGATCTGGACAGGTTCAATTTCATTTTGTTTTTTTCATCTAGAAGTTCAGTAATTTACAAAAATAAATA
This sequence comes from Berghia stephanieae, assembly GCF_034508935.2. Lineage (NCBI taxonomy): Eukaryota > Metazoa > Mollusca > Gastropoda > Nudibranchia > Aeolidiidae > Berghia > Berghia stephanieae. The sequence continues at coordinate 35,152,601 of NC_088372.1, forward strand.
TAACAGCTACAAAAAAGAACACGATACGAATCCCAGAACATTTCGGGTTCTAAACCCTTCTTCAGCCAATATCAAAAACAATAAAATCATTGATACATTCAGACAGAACGCAGTAAAAGTTTTTGGCATGTCTTTGTCGGTTAGAAGAAAACATTTGCTCTCTCTCTCTCTCTCTGTCTCTCTCTCTCTCTCTCTCTCTCTCTCTCTCTCTCTCTCTCCCTCCCTCCCTCAAGATTTAAGACAAGGCAAGGGAAAAAAACCCAACACAACAATGTATTTAATAAATTAACAGATAACGACAGTGACTATTCGACAATTCGTTTTACTTGCTAGGTAATGAAAACAGGACAACAATAAAATCACAAAATAATGAATCAATACAGAACTAAATCCACACAGATACCAACCATCTCTCCTTAGAATAAAAGCGAACCATTCTGTCTTTGGTCGAAACACAACTTGAATAACACAACTGTTAATAATCCTTCTATCACTCAATTTTCTCCTCTATTTTTATTTTTAAAAACTTTTCACATAAATTGATTGTTTATGATGACAAAACGTTTGTAATCCGAAACAGTTGAGAGAACGAAACTAAGAGAATCACACTGTTAATGAATTAAAAAAAATAAAAGTGGAGATAAAAATCTGAACAAAACCGTGTCAGGCAAAGTAGAAGCTTTTAGACTTGAGCATTTCAATGGCACAATATCCACTAAATGTGTCTGGACAACAGCAACAATTAACATGTAAGACAAGGCGTAATCCCCGTTAGGTGATACTACAATTTTTTTCTAACAGAGATAACGCTGTAGTGAAATATCCACTTAATGTGTCTTGACAACAGCAACAGGTAACATGTAGGAGAAGGCATGGTACCTGTTAAGCCATAGTACCATTTTTTTTTGGACAGAGATAACGCTGTTAATGGCCAGGTACTCATTTTATACCTGAGAAGGGTGAGAGAATGTGAAATAAGAGCCTTTTCCAAGGACTCAAATATACGCCGTTTGGGTGGCACTCGAATCCTGGACCTTCCCATCTGAAGCAAGTGTCATACCACAAGACAACATAGACACACACACATAGACACACACACAAAAAAAAAAAAAAAAAATTCCTCATAAAATCATCCCCCCACAAAAAAATTTGTCTTTCTCTGGCACTGACACATTCAACATTTTTCAGATTTAAGGCATGTTTGTCCTCTTTCTATATGAAACATTTGAGAGGGTGAAAACCGAGAGGTTCACACGTTTAAGAAAATATGATCAAATAAAATAAATTACTATGCCCTTCCACCACGACACCATAAGATACCGTCGCCTAGGCATTCCATGAAGGAATATAGATAATTCATCAAACAAGATGTCTGATGTCTGATCACCCATGTTGTCCAAGTGAGCAAATTTGGGGTTAATCTTGCCAAAGGGAAAAAACCGAAAGCGCCTGAAGAGGGGCTGGGACCCGGGACCTTCCGGGTCACAGTGCATTGCCTTAACCACTCGGCCACTTCGACCCCATTAAGAAAATATGATTTTGAAAAAAGTTGACACTGATGCAAGATATGAAAACCGTGCCAGGCAAATCGGAAACAAAAACCCAAGATAAAATCATCCCCTCCCCAAAAGAATCAGCTATTCCATTCACAACAGTTCCGATGATTTCTGTTTACTCATTGAAGCGTGTTTGTCCTCAAATTGTACGCTTTAGAACATCCAAGATATACAACCAATCCTAAAGTAACACGTTAAAGATTTTCACTACCTTCTGATGTGCTGTAAACTGTACAATATAAATAAATTTTAAAAAATAAATAAATTAAAAAAAAATAAAAAATAAAAAAAAAAATAAAAAATAAAATAAAAATAATAATAATAATAATAATAATAATAATATAATAATAATAATAATAATAATAATAATAATAATAATAATAATAATAATAATAATAATAATAATAATAATAATAATTTAAAAAAAAACATTTAAGCACAACAAATGAAACTATAAATTTAGCATTCTAAACGATAAAAATAATCACTTCATAAAAACACTCTATCATAAAACACACTATCATCTTCATTCACAGTTCACAACAAATAAGAAGAGTACTTCGAAAAAAACACGGAGAAATGGATAATCTCATCTCATTCTGAATGAAAACATAAACTCCACTCTAAATGCCATCTAAAGAAACATTCGTAAGATTATCTATATTAAAAAAAAAAAAAAAGACTGTCAAGTGAAACCTGCCTTAGATCTTTTCTACACTCCCCCCCCCCCCCCCCCCCCCCCCCCCCCCAACCATCTCCTCCCCTTTTCCCTTCCTTCCACATCTGTCACAATCCATTCCCCCACCCCCTCCCTTTGAATTCAGACATGATAGATAACTCAAAGCCTTCTCTCACCCCCCCCCCCCCCCAACACACACACACACAAACAAACATGCACACCGGTGTAGCGAAGTCAAGTTCGTGTTACACAATAGCTGGTCAAAGTGAATGGAGACGTCTGACTATATACACTCTGTAACCTTAATCTCTCCAATTGGTTGTGATCATCGCTCATTTCATCATCATCATTATCATGAACACATCAAATAATATCATCATCATCGTCGTATTTACCACCATCACCAACAACAACAACAACAACAAACAACAACAAATTAATAGTAATAGCTCAAAACATCGTTTTTTACTAAGTGCCCCTTCTCGTGACCGGCCACTGACTACTAGTCTATGCCTCTCTCTCTCTCTCTCTCTCTCTCTCTCTCTCTCTCTCTCTCTCTCTCTCTCTCTCTCTCTCTCTCTCTCTCTCTCTCTCCCTCTCATTTTCACCCCCTGCCCCTCTCTCTCTCTCTTCACTTAATCTACCGATCTCTCTCCATCTAGATCAATAAAAATATTCAAAGTTCAAAGCGCTCGCTCTGTCTCTAAAATACATGCACACACACACACACACACACACACACACACACACAGAGAGAGAGAGAGAGAGAGAGAGAGAGAGAGAGAGCGAGAGAGAGAGATACCACCCACACACTTCCTATTCCAGTGCTATAAAGAAGTGATGACAGGCAAGAGTGATGAGTCAAGGTCAGCCACTGAATCAAACGATGACACCATGAAATACTACAGATGTATTTGTCCCACGGATGGATAGACGGACGGATGTTTGAGGTTGTACTTACTGTACACGTCAAGAAAAACCCGTTTGACTTTAAAGTCCACTACATTCTTTTGTGTGTGAAGGTGTGTGTGTGTGTGTGAGGTTGTGTGTGTGTGTGATTGTGTGTATGTGTGTGTGTGATTGTGTGTATGTGTGTGTGTTTGTGTGTGCATGCGTGGTGATGGTGCAAAATATTTGAGAGACTGAAACCAGTTTCCGTTTAATAGTTTATATTTTCTTGGTACCATTTTTGTTCTTTTTTGGTTTGGTTTGTTTTGGTATGTAATTGTGGCATTGATATTGTTTTGAAAATGCGCCTAGATTAGATGCGTTATAAACGAGCTTTATCACATATAGACCTTTCACCGAATTGCAGTAAAAAAAAAAAGAAGAAGAAAGAAAGAGAGAGAAAAAAAAGAAAGAAGGAAGGAAAAAAATAGAAAAAAAGTAAGAGAAAGAAAGATAAAAGACAAACAAATCAAAAAAAAAAAAATTAATGAAGAAAAAATCAAACCAAAGCCCAATGCAACAGAATCAGCCAGAACCGCATTCCCAAGATATTGATGATCACCAAGCTCATTTGAGCCATGGACATATATATTATTGTTACAGATACTGTAGTATATTTAAATTTTTTAAAACGCTGATCGACTCGTGTATATAATATATATATTATAAATATATTATATATATATATATATATATATATAATATATATATATATATATATATATATATATATATATATATATATATATAAAATCATGGTGGTTGTAAAACGTTATCTAACAACTTACGGGGCGAATAAACAATAAAAAGACAAAACACAAAATATACAGCACAAAGCGCTTTACAAAGAGGTGAATGGGGTCTCTAAGCAAACAGCAACACTTTACATGTAGGGCGTGACGTGATATAACACCCGTTAGGCGATAGTACAATTTTTTTTTTACCGACAGAGACAATGCTGTTGACGGCCAGGAACTCATTTTACACCTGAGTACAGTGAGAGAATGTGAGAAAAGAACCTTTTCCAAGGACTCAACTATACGTCGTTCAGAGCGGGACTCGAACCCTGGACTTTCTGGTCCAATGGCGAGTGTCATACCACTAAACCCCCATAGCGACATGTAACCAGACCTTAAGTGTGGGACGAAAAATATGGTCGTTAGATATAAATATCATATTATAACAAATAAAGGCTTAGTATTTCCTCATCTATTATTATTGTTTTTTAAAAATATTAGTGGTATTACCCTTGTATTTTTGTGTGATTATTAATGGTATCATTTTATTTTTTGGTTCCATTTACCATTGTTGTATTTTTGTGTGATTATTAATGGTATCATTTTATTTTTTGGTTCCATTTACCATTGTATTTTTGTGTGATTTTTAATTGTATCATTTTTTATTTCTCAGTTCCATTTACCATTGTTGTATTTTTGTGTGGTTATTAATTGTATCATTTTTTATTTTTTAGTTCCATTCACCATTGTTGTATTTTTGTGTGATTATTAATTGTATCATTTTTTATTTTTTAGTTCCATTTACCATTGTTGCATTTTTGTGTGGTTATTAATTGTATCATTTTTTATTTTTTAGTTCCATTTACCATTGTTGTATTTTTGTGTGATTATTAATGGTATCATTTTATTTTTTGGTTCCATTTACCATTGTTGTATTTTTGTGTGATTATTAATTGTATCATTTTTTATTTTTTAGTTCCATTTACCATTGTTGCATTTTTGTGTGGTTATTAATTGTACCATTTTTTTTTTTTAGTTCCATTAACCATTGTTGCATTTTTGTGTGGTTATTAATTGTATCATTTTTTATTTTTTAGTTCCATTTACCATTGTTGTATTTTTGTGTGATTATTAATTGTATCATTTTATTTTTTAGTTCCATTTACCATTCTTTTCTTTTTACTTTTATTTTTTCTCACGTTCATGTATGTTGTCATCAATTTGTATGACTTACTGGCGAAAGCCTACGATTGAATAAACTTTGAAACCTTCTCACAAAACAGGAAGTCAAGGCCGGTTACGTCTCAATCAAGTCAATTATGGGTTACGCCAGTCCGGGTAATCACAACTTCTATTTTAATCACAATTGCCATTTTTTTCTGACCCTCATCAATCAACTGACCAACCTCGGACACCACGAAACCCGCTGGATCGTGTGGGGCAGTTTCCGTTGTAGCTGAGGTAAATTTGGATGCATCATTGGGTGCTATTGTTTGATGAGTCGTGTAAACTATAATTTATTTTATTTTAGAAAATTAGTTGGGTTTGTGTGAGTGTGTGTGTGTGTGTGTGTGAGAGAGAGAGAGAGAGAGAGAGAGAGAGAGAGAGAGAGAGAGAGGGGAGAGAGAGAGAGAGAGAGGAGAGGAGAGAAGAGAAGAAAGAGAGAGAGAGAGAGAGAGAAGAGAGAGAGAGAGAGAGAGAGAAGAGGGAGAGAGAGAGAGAGAGAGAGAGAGAGAGAGAGAGAGAGAGAGAGAGAGAGAGAGAGAGTTGAATCCGAAATGCCATCAAAATAAAATTCTTATTTTTATAAGTCACAAATGCGGGCTAAAAAATCCCGCCCCCCCCCCCCTCTCTCTCTGCCCTGCCGACACCACCCCCACCCCTCCTTTCGCGTTTTAAATAATTCTAAAATATTATCGGGCTATTGGTTGCTCTGACATTTTCAGGTATGCTGTTCCATGCGCGACAAGTACTGGTGAAGAACGACTGTTTGTGCGCATTGATTCTGGAATATGGCAGCGCAAATGCAGTTTCCTTTCTTCCGTGGTTTTTCAATGTGTTAATAGGGATGGTGGTGGTGGTGGTGGTTCCCTGTCGGCCCTTGAACAAAATATTCAGCTTTAGCGTCTTTCTCCTTTCAATAAGTGGGGTCCAGTTTAAATGCTCCATCATGTCTTTTACAATGTGTTGTCGGTTGTAGTCACTCTTGATGCTTTGCGTTTAGCCAAAATGCTCACAATACATTGCAGCCGGATATAACAAATAATTCCCTTTATTAATCATCCCATAGGGGAAATTTGTCTCTAGGGAAGACTGGAATAACCCAGGCGTCAGTCGCAGTGCAGCGCCACAAATTGAGCTAGGGCGAGGTGACTTGCTCAAGGCCACACAGCGCAGCGACGGGTGATCTAACTCGGTACCCTTCGGGTACGAAACAAAGACCGTACCGCTGAGCCACGCTGCACGATACATAAAACTACGTGTAACCTTGAACGTTTATAATCTGACTGACAGAATTTAGTGAGAACTACTCATAAAAATGTCTACTTACTTGACATGGCCGCTGGTGTTCCTGAGTACAGAGGCAGCGTAGGCCTGGGTGACGCCCACCAGACTCTTCCCGTCCACCTCGATTATCTGGTCGTTCACTTGGATCCTGGGGTTGGATATACCACACACACACACACACACAATGGAAAGACGTTACCAGTTGGTTTATGGCACAAGAAATTGTGTTATGTTATAATAGATGTGTCACGTGATGTACTAAACAAGTTTATGATATCTTCTCAAGACACTTCCTTGTCGTGTCATAAAAGACAATAATAAAAATTAATAATAATAATAATAATAATAATAATAATAATAATAATAATAATAATAATAATAATAATAATAAAATAATAATAATAAAATAAAATACATCATTTAAAACAAAAAACAAAAACAACAACCTTACATTAAATCAAAGAGTATATTTCCGAATAAAGGAAAAAGTCTGGATTGTCCCATCCCTAGAAGGATCTAAATGACCTGCCTGGAACATGAACACACAAGGGAACTCTTGTTGTAAAGATATGGAGGGCTTGTTGTCAATCAAACATTTATAATAATATAACATGATTGTCCTGACAACAACAGCCCACCCCACCCCAAAACAAGACCTGGTGACATACATGGTAAAAATGTGACCCACTGTGTCAAACTGATATGATTTCGGAATGGTCCAGATGAAGTGGATACAGTGGAATCCTGTTGAATGGAGACAACATTGCTGGACCAGAAAGATTGGTTGATTTTAAGCAAGGTCCACTTCATCCACTATCAATGGAACAATTTTTTTAAAAACAACAAAAAAACTTGAGATTTTATATAGCGCAATATCCACTAAACATGCTCAAAGCGCTTTACAAGGGGTCCCTGGCCAACAGCAACATTTAGCATTTAAGACGGGACATGACGCCTGTTAGGCGATTTTATAATTTTTTTTTTTGGACAGAGACAACGCTGCTAACAGCCAGGTACTCATTTTACACCTGAGTACTGTGAGAAATGTGAGTACTCAGTTCACACACAAAGGGATAGAGATTGATCCTTGGTTAAGTCGAGATTTTTTTTTGTCCACCCAGCAGTGATTGGGTAGCTTGGACATTTAGATCAGGTATAAAGCACTTTGCAATGGACAGCGCCCTACCCAAAGGGTAGCTAGCAATTGCTATTGTCCTTTTCATTCCATAAAAAAAAAAACCGTGATAAACTAAAATTCAGTAATAAGCAACACAATCATCTTAAAACACGTCCGTTCGTTTGGAGATGATTGGTCACGAGTACAGTAGAATCATAATAAAGTCAACACCGCTGGACTAGAACGATTAGTTGATTTTAAGCAAGGTTGACTGTATACAGAAACCAGTGGGAGAGGAAATAGGACGAAGACGATGGAGGTGGATTGGAGGACACACGCTTAGAAAGAATGACTCCACTACAACAAAGAAAGTATTGGACTGGAACCCTCAGGGCAGAAGATCAAGGGGAAGGCCACGAGGAACATGGAGAAGAATTAAAGAAGCTGATATACAGAGAAGTGGTAAGACCTGGAATGAGATTTTTAAAAGTTAGCTCAGGATAGAGAAGGATGGAAACTGTTTGTCTGTGGCCTATACCCTGACCCAGGGTGAAAAAGGCAATGATGATGATGATGATGATGATGATGACAGTATACATAATCAATGGAACAGAGAAAAAGAACAGAACATTTGGGACCAACAAGAGGTGTTGACTTTTTCAAAGCAGAAGTTGACTTTGTGAATGTAGACTTTATGTGGATTCCACTGTAAATGATTTAAGTAAAAGGAAGTATTTCTATAGGGAATGAGATTAGCGGAAGAGTAGCTTCCCTTGATTGGACGTCACCCATAGTCTGTGACGTCACCGGCGGAAAAGTTATTAGAGAGAGAACGTCATGTTGGTTGTGTGCATGCGTCTTTCGTCCTCCACAACCAACATGACGTTCTCTCTCTAATAACTTTTCCGCCGGTGACGTCACAGACTATGGGTGACGTCCAATCAAGGGACGCTACTCTTCCGCTAATCTCATTCCCTATTGAAATTCGATCCTTCAGAAGGAAATTGAAATCTTTCCCAGCATTGACGACATTGATTCTGATCTGCTTGTAGTCACATCAACCTTATAACATTGCCAATTCTACACCGTTGAAATGGTTTCCTCTTCCTTTCTCAAACAGGACTTCATTGATCACTCTTTGATACGGATAAAAATAAAAAAATAAAAATTATGAGCATTTATATAGTGCAATATCCACTAAATGTGCTCAAAGCGCTTTACAAGGGCACCCTAGTCAATAGCAAGGCTTAATATGTAAGACCAGACATGTTGCCTGCTAGGTGATATTACAATTTTTAAATACAGATACAAAGCTGTTACTAGTGCTCATTTCAAACCAGAGTACGGTAAGAGAATCAGAGTAAAAAACCTTTTCCAAGAGCAAGACCAACACTGGATCTTCCGATCTGAAAGATGCGTCATATTGCATACTCGAACATTGAGTGACAAAACTAGAATGTCAAATTTCTTATAATCTGAACTCTAAAATTAATTTTGACAATGAGATCAGCCAGACAAAAGATTCCGTTTTGTGTGGCACTTGCCTTCAGATCAAAAGGTCCAGGGTTCGAATCCCACTCTGAGCTGCACAAAGTTGAGTCCTTGGAAAATACTTTTTACTCACATTCTCTCACTGTACTCAGATTTGTGAAGCACTTTGAGCACGTTTAGTGGATATTGCAAATATATAAATGCTCAAATTTAGAGATGTCGAGGTGTAATGAGGTCAGGAGTTTCAGAGTCTTCATAGCCAGCACCAATAACATCTCCCCCTGTACTCACATTCCAGATCTTTGAGCAGCTCCTCCAGGGGTGAGAGTCTTGATAAAGATGCCCAGTTTCTCCAGGCCAGCGTCGGCACCGACCCCCATGCCGATGATGCTGAGGCCTAAACCCTCAGAACCTGGAATGAAGAGACACAAACATGAGATGATGATGATGATGATGATGATGATGATGATGATGATGATAACTGGTGAACACTGAATCTATAACTCAAGTTATTGTATACATATTAATAAAGGCATCAGAGGGACTATTATTAATATTAATTGTTTGTGCCTTTTTTTTTTTTTACTTTTTAAAATTACATTCTTCTGTTCAGCATGAATTCCTTTTTTCTTTCTTCCTGTGCTCCATCGTCTGCTCTGGGCATCCACATGTACACAAGCTAGTCTCAGCCAGCCCCCACTTTTTCATGCTTCCAGCTGTTCTCCCAATTTTTGCCCGTGCTCTGTTTAGTGTTGCTGGTGAAGGGTTTGTATTTGAAAAGTTTTTTGTTTGTATTATTTCAATTCAAAACAATTCCATTTTTCTCCTTATATTACAAATCATCTGACCAGAATATCAATAGAATTAAAGAATATACTCAGTTCTGAATTTTATTTGCATCACTAGTAATTGGTCTTTTTTTATGGGCAAGTGGGCTCTCCTGACTGCATTATCAAAAGTTTTCAACACAACGTATTTTAGACATTGATTTTAACTATATTAGACTTTTTAAAATCGACAAAATTGGGGGCCCGATAGCTCAGTTGATAGAGCATTATTTATCTCACATGCAAAGGGACTGTGATCGATTCTAAGTAAAGTCAAGATTTTTTTCTGACCCCCATTTCCACCCAACAGTGATTGGGTAGCTGGATCTGTGAGATCTGACAGAAAGTATTCTGCCACAGACTAGTGTCCTATCCAAAGCAATTGCTATTGTCCATTTCACGCAACAAAAACTGGAATGAACTCAGGTTTCGTGGGCCTAATGGCTCTGAAGGACTCCTTTTGTTATCATCTAGAAATCCTTCATTTGTAAAGACTAAAGGGTTTAACATGAGGAAGTTTACCAATGTCTCGTCTATTGATATTTTTTAATTTTTGGTGTGCACGTCAGCAACTGTAGGTGGGCCTTACACTATAATAAAATCAGATTTCCCCCTAAAACGAACAGTGTGTGTGTTTGTAACAATATACGATCCTTACACTCTTGCTTTTTGGAATTCCGGACACTTTCCCAACTGCTGCACAGTATCATTTAAGTATCTTTGAACATGTCTTTTATTCAAAGAGGATGAAATCAAAATTCATTGAGGGGCAGAATAAAAGAGTTCTTACATACACTCTTTCTTTTTATTTGGAATTTGAACAAAGTTCAAGTGTAAGAAATCTTTTATTCTGCCCCTCAATGAATTTTGATTTCACCCTCTTTGAATAAAAGACATGTTCAAAGATACTTAAATGGTACTTCTTTTTTAAAGAATCTAATTTTTAGTGGAATTTAACGATTTATAATCTGACGTCACAAATTATTATTGTAAACATATCATTACGCGTTACTGTTTAGAGAGAGGGGTAGAATAATCCTCTTGTACCAACCTTTGATGAGATCAACAGGAAAGACGTCCATCTTCTCCACCCTCTTCTCCAACTCGTACTCGGCTGAAGCAGCCACGGGATCTACGTCCTCGTTACGACGGTCGTAGTCTGCTATACTGTAGGTGGCAAAAACCTGGAAACATAAGAAGGAGGTTTAGTGGCATGGTATCTTGTCTTGTTATAAATTACAGCTATGATGATAATGGGTCAAAGAATGGAGGGGCGACAATTATCCCCAAAATTGTAGCCCCATCTTAGTAAAAAAAATAATTTTTTTTTGGGGGGGGGGGGGGGTTTAGGCACTTTTACAAACATTGCCCCACTTGACTCAAGTGTATGAATCTGTACCAGGCGAAAAGTTGTTTGACTATTGTAAAATCCTGATACAAAAATGTGCCCAGCAGGCAACTTGACTGGTATCAAGAATGTCCTTTGCTAAGATAAATAAAAAGCCTGAAAATTTTTCTCGTTAAGAGCATATATAAAAATATTCCATGCAAAGCTTCTTTCTATCCATGAAATGTTATCACCCTAAAATTTAAATCATAGAAAAGGATACATATTATCCATCCAGCTTTTTCTTAACTGTCGCTTTCATACAACTATTGCTTTCATCTTTTTAAAAATTAGCCACCAATACCAAATAAGGTCAGCTGGAAGATTTAAAAAAAAAAAACAGTTTTCCAGCTTTCCTTGATTTTGTTGCTGGCTGAAAAGGGTTTTTTTTAGCTTGAAACTATCTGTGGTGTTCTTAAGCAGAAACTATGATGAAGATGTTAGTTTTTAAGGGTTTCACGGCACTTGCGCCACATTTAGGTCATCTGTGATGTTCTTAAGCTGTTATGTTATATTAATTCTTCTTCAATACATTTCATACATAAATGAGCACATTTATTTTATCCTATTTGTGGACTGTGATGAGGTGCCTTCATCTTCTTACCCTGATGGGATTCTTGCTGAAGGAGACCATGGTGGGTTTGTGGTAATCCACCTCATCCCCACTGCTGACGTCGTCATCGTCCTCGTTCTCACTGGCTATGGGAGGGATTTCAATGAAGGACAGGTTGCTGTAGTCTATCTCCAAGGGCTCGCCTGTGTGGATGGAAGGTGACGTGTGGTACGGTATATATACGGTGATAATAATGATGATGGTGATGATGATGATGATGATTATGATGATGATGATGATGGTGATGATGATTATGATGATGATGATGGTGATGATGATGATGGTGATGATAATTATGATGATGATGGTGATAAAATTGATGGTGATGATGATGGTGATGATGATGATGTGATGTGATGATAATTGGTGGTGGATGATGATGATGATGGATGATGATGATGATGTGATGATGATGATGGATGTGGTGATGATGATGTGATGATGATGATGATGATGATGATGATGATGATGATGATGTGATGATGATGGATGTGATGATGATGATGATGATGATGATGATGATTGATGATGTGATGATGATGATGATGATGATGATGTGTTGATGATGAGATGATGTGATGATGATGAGATGTGATTAGTTGTTTTAGTTTACGGCACCTGCGACATATTTAGATCATATCAGCGCCGGAAGAAAAAGCAATAGTAAAAAACAACAAACAAACAAACAAAAAAACATATAGAATCATAATTAAAAGAACTCGAAAAAAAAGTAAGACAAATCGGAATAGTTCAGAAATAGTTCAGAGAGGGAGCCAATGAAGATGCCAAGAGCATACCATCAGCTGAGGAAGGGTTTTAATCCCAGAACGTTCCATCTTTGCTATTTTGTTCTTTTTCGAACCTGTAATAATATATTCATTTTCGTTCGTTACTTTTTACAGGCCACATGATAATGCTCTGTATGGGAAATTAACATGTGGAATATTCAAGACCCGGGTCAGTTTGGAATGGTATGACGCCGACAACAGAAACAACTCACCTTCACCACCACTACTACTACAAACAACAACAGCAGAAGCATCAAACCCTGGCCTTCGTAAAATTATGGCCTGATACTGACCAAAAAAATGACAAAAGAAAACAAATCGTGAGTTGTATTCAATAGTTCAACCAATGAAATGACTTGTTTCCATGAGCTCTACTAACGACAACTCACTAGGCGGTGCAAAAACCAAATAATGACGTCAAACTGCCAGTCCTTTTGGATTTCAGTATCAGGCTATATAACATAACGATGGCGACGATCAAACACGGTAACAAAAACAACTAAAACATCACCATCACTTCATCCAACAACTACAGAGCAGCATCAGACACGACAACAAAAACAACTACAGCATCACCAACGCTACTGCCACCTACAACAGCAGCAGCAGCAGTAGTATCATATCAGAGCGGAACTTTCGTAAACTTAAAGCCTGACACTGCCAAAAAAAACCCCAAAAAACAAAAACAAAAATGACGTCAAAAGACAAGACTTGACCACAAAGAAAACAAATCGTGAGATGTATTCAATACTTCAACCAATGTGATCATTTGTTTCCTTGAGCACTACTGACGACAAGTCTATTGACGGTGCACTTGTCTATAAATTGAGTCACGAGACAAGTCTTAGTGTCAGGCAATAAGTTAACGATGGCTTCGATCAGAGTCGGCAATAACAATAAAAACGACTTTTTAAAAACCCACCGCCACCACTTACACCAACATCAGACACAACAACAACAACAACAACAACAAAGACATAAGGGTGACCACTCACCATCAGAGACGTCTCCATCCTCCTTGCCATCGCCTGGGTCACGAGTCACGGGGTCTGTTGAGTTGTGAAGACCAGTCACACTGAAAGGAAAAAAAGGGAAAAAAAGTACAATAAACGTATGATGTATAATCCAACCAAAAATCTTTATTAGTCTTGTAACTATTTTTTTTTTTCAATTTCGTGGTCTCTTGACTTTTATTCAACGACTTTGTTCTGACATTTTGCCCCCCCCCCCCCCCCCTTCCCCCACCAATAAATAAATAAATAATAAATAAAATAAAATAAAATAAATATACATGTTCAAATGCATACATTGTTAAGAAAACGCTCTCTCTCTCTCTCTCTCTCTCTCTCTCTCTCTCTCTCTCTCTCTCTCTCTCTCTCTCTCTCTCTCTCTCTCTCTCTCTCATTGAATTGACTGATCCAAAAAATCTCAAATTTTACCATGGGCTTTGACAATGCACTATTCTCTCTCTCTCTCTCTCTCTCTCTCTCTCTCTCTCTCTCTCTCTCTCTCTCTCTCTCTCTCTCTCACACACACACACACACACACACAGACCGACATTCCCACTTACAACGGGGCTAGTTGACAAGCCTTGAGTTTCCGTACAGTCCCTGGACCCGGTTTATCGATGATGATCATGACCTCAACGTGACTATCTTTACCACCAGTGACTTCAATCAATCAATGATATATCGATATCTATAATCTTTTCTTTCTCTCCCTCCTCTCTCCAAACGTTAATAAATCAACACAAACAGCTTCATCACTCCTGTAGAACATCCGAGGACCCCAAAAACATCAATTGAAATTGTTTATCGTTCACAACCATATCATGACAACAGAACATGATAATATAATCACTATACCAAATCCATCATAGAAGTACCAGAGTGAAAAAATAATGGTGAGCAAAAAAGAGAAATAGGAGGATTTTTTGTTTTGTTTTGTTTTGTTTTGAGGGGACGAATCTTATTTTCTCTATCCTCTTTGTCTGACACTGTGTCGTCCAAAGTTTGTTGTCGATTTTTGATTGTTTTCTTTTTTTATTATGAATACAACCCGTCCAGTCCTAACGCTGTGAATGGATAATAATACGTATTGAATCCAGTCATCTTCATAGTCGTGTGAAGAACATCTCTTGTTATCCGTAGAGAAATACAACTGGTATTGGACATCCACGTCGTGCGACAAGGGATAATAATAACATTGTCATCAATCCAGCAAGCCAGGATGAAATTCGACACAAAATGTCACAAAATCTATGACACCGATGAGATTGGTTACACAGACAAGAGTTCACGCCAATCGAAAATGTTTCAGTTTGACTGTTTGTGACGATGTTCAGTAATGCACTTACTTATTATACATAACGTATATGTATATGTACGTATATGATTGATTATATAATATGTTTAAACAATTAAAAGCATCAATACCTAAATGAATGAATAAATAAATAAATAAATAAATAAATATTTCCCGACTTGCAAATATTTGTAAATCTTATAACCGGGCGCAATATGGTCTTGTTTGAACGTGGTTGTCATGGCCGGTGGTTTGAGAGTAATTCCATTATAAAAATGATCCCATAAACAAATGGTTCATCAGATCTGCAAAAGCACGTCGGGCACCACAAATAGAATGAGAAGCAAGGAAAAAGAATGAGAATAATGAGCCGCGTGTAATATCATTACATCTGATTATAAATGAACACAACGATGTGGTTTGATCCGATGGAGAGAGAGAGAGAGAGAGAGAGAGAGAGAGAGAGAGAGAGAGAGAGAGAGAGAGAGAGAGAGGAGAGAGAGAGAGAGGATAGAAAGAAGAAACTAGATTGTCAAAATATCTCAATCAGTCCCAACAAGGGTTTGAACTAAACACCTTCTGGTTGCCTACTTGCCACGCTGTATAACAGTTATGGTCTAAAGATAGAACGAAATTGACGTCAGTAAGTTGTTTGTTATTGTTTATGAGTAGTTCTCACAAACTGAATCAATCAGACTAAAAACGTTTAAGGTTACTCATAGTTTGGTGGGTTTAGAATATCCGGCTGGCAGATGTTATAGATAGTATGCAGATGACGTCACTCAGGCCTTTGTTATTGTTTTTGCCATCCGCGTTTGTGAGTTGTTCTCACTAAACTGCATTAGCCAGACTATAAAAGTTCATGGTTACACAGAGTTTGTGTGTTGGTCCGTTATACTTCCGGATGGCAATGTTGTGAACTCCTTGGCCAAGCGCATTCTATCTATAATGAGTTAAAAAAACAAAACAAACAACTACACGCATTGCATCAATATGACACTATCGTTTGATGAAGGTGATTTCAAGTTGTTAATGACCTCAACTCCCATGTCATACTTATCGAACATTGATAGTTATTTTATAGCAATGAGTACACAACGCACACGCGCCAAACTAAAAAACAACAAAAAATCATATAGATATATATAATGCGCTTGGATAAGAAGCCCACAACAAAATACAAAACTATGTGTAACCTTAAACGTTTATAGTCTGGTTAATGCAGTTTAATGAGAATTGAATTACTCATAAACGCGGATGGCAAAAAAACAAACAAAAAACAATAAAAAAGACAGAGTGACGTCAACTTCATTCTATCTATAAATAGACAACCACACTACACGCACAACTCATACACGTAATTTATAAACGTACTTAAAACCTAAGTATATAAATATAATACAAAACACACACACATACACACACACACACACACACACACACACACATCCACTCTTAAAACCACATTTTAAGCCAGCCGGATGTAACCGTAGTCATCGTTAAGTTATAGGCTGACACTGAAACCCAAAAAGACTGGCCTTTTTGACGTCATTATTTGGTTTTTGCACCGCCTCGCGAGTTGTCGTTAGTAGTACTCATTAAGTGGTCCCATTGTTTGAACTATTGAATACAACTCACGATTTGTTTTCTTTTGTGGCCAAAGACTGGCATTTTGACGTCATTTTTTGGGCCAGTATCAGGCCATAACTTAACGAAGGCCACGGTGTACGGCTATAAGTTAACGATGGCGACGATGTAACTTGATAGAATTTAGTGAGAACTACTCATAAAACTGGCTGGCTATAACCAAAAGCAAAAACAATAACAAAGAGTTGAGTGACGTCAATTTTGTTCCTTCAATACACACAGTCATTCCATACGTGACGTGTCGTGATAATTTCCAAAAAACAAGTGTCAACGCCGTATCTCGTGTCCACATAATATTTCAAATCAATGAATATGACCGTAGCCATCGTTATGTTATAGCCTGATACTGAAATCCAAAAGGACTGGCAGTTTGACGTCATTTTTAGGTTTTTGCACCGCCTAGTGAGTTGTCGTTAGTAGAGCTCATGGAAACAAGTTATTTCATTGGTTGAACTATTGAATACAACTCACGATTTGTTTTCTTTTGTGGTGAAAGACTGGCATTTTGACGCCAGTTTTTGGTCAGTTTCAAGTCATAACTTTACGAAGGCCACGATATGACCCCCCCCCCCCCCCACCCAATCTTCCTTCCTAATTGATGTAAAAGATGGCCAGTTTTGGCTGACAAAATAAAGGTAAATCGATAAACCAACGTAATACGATTATGTCACGCCATAAACCGACTTTTCTCCCTTTTATTCTACAAATAGTACGACAGAAAATAATGATAACTGGCATTTCTTGGCTGAATAAAAAATCAAACAAACAAAACAACAAAAATAAAACCGACCAAAACGAAAAGGAAACAAATAAAACCAACAAACAAGAACAACAAAGAAAACCAAAAGAAACAACAAACAAACGCAAAACTAAACAAACAAAAAAAAAAAAAACAAAACAAAACAAAAAAACAAAACAAAAAAACAAAACAATAAAGCAAAGCAACAAAAGAAAATAACAATTGAGCTCTTTATATAGAGCAATATCTACTAAACGTGCTAAAAGCGCTTTACAAAGGGGCCCCTGGACAACAGCAACACTTGACATGTAGGACGGGACGATATTACAATATATTTTAATATCGGGCAGAGACAGCGCTGTTAACGGCCGGGTAGTCATTTTACACCTGAGTACGGTGAGATAATGTGAGTAAAGAGCCATTTCCAAGGACTCAACTATGTGCCGAGCGAGGCTCTAACCCAGGACCTTCCGATCCGAAAGCGAGTGTCATACCACCAGACCACATAACCAAACAAACAAACGACCAGACAGGAGGAAGACATTAAACTCATTCAATCCACGTCTATAAATAGTTCAAATGTCGCTATTCGTGTTGTCAATACGACAGATCATCGATGACGAAGAGAAAGAAGGGATAAGACTGGATACGATGACGATCGATGACAGTGATGGGTGATGTGAGGGGATTCCCCTTCTTGTTCCAACCACTACACTTTGAGAGAAATCTCTCTCTCTCTCTCTCTCTCTCTCTCTCCCTATCTATCTCTCTCTCTCTCTCTGACCCCCCCCCCCCCCCCTTCTCTCTTTCTTCTTTACCTCCACTTAGCCACCTTGTCCCATCTTCCTCTCCAACACTTCCAAAAACAAACCAATATAAAGGACGGAGACTGATAGACAATAGACAGTGATGTCTCATATCGCAGACTAATGACACCCAAATCAATACAGAGATCGAACAGGGGGGTGGAGAGAGAGAGAGAGGGAGAGACTGAGAGAGAGAGAGAGAGCGAGAGTGAATGAGAGAGAGAGAAAAGAGAGAGATAAAGAGAGAGAGAGAGAGAGAGAGAGAGAAAGAGAGAGATAAAAAAAAAGAGAGAGAGAGAGAGTGTGTGAATGAGAGAGAGAGAAAAAAGAGAGAGAGATAAGAGAGAGAGAGAGAGAGAGAGAGAGAGAGAGAGAGAGAGAGAGAGAGAGAGAGGGGGGGGGGGTGTTTCTGTACAACCGTCTTTGACCGCGTTCAAGTCTTTGTCATGTAGCTATAAATACCCCATGTATACACCTATAATATAGATTTTCATTCAAACCGTTGTTGTCATTTCATTCATACAGCTGGAAAAAGACAAGTATAACCTTTCACCCTTCACACGCGGGATTCGATCCTATTCTAACCTGACTTCACTTCTGGCACTTTCAACATTAAATATCTCAAGCAGTAAAGGCGATTCTTTCTTTTGTAAAATACAAGATGAAAATACAAATAATATGGATTTTATTCCATACGCTGTAACTGACGACAGTGAAATTTGAGTGATAAAAATACATACTATTTCATTAATTACCACATTAAGAAAATAAAGAGGAGACACCGGTAATCAAAAGGTCTGAGGTTCGATCCCCAGTCCAGGTCGACTGATCTTTTGGGATCATTTTTTTTCTTGTATTTATCTGTATTGCTTTGTCTGGCACCTTTCATACACACGTGTTCATTTCTATTAATTACCACAACACACGGATGAAAATGGACTTTCTGGCTTTCTCATCTATCTAAATCACTTCATCCAGAATGGGACATTAAACGTGAATTATTTTCTTTTTCTTTTTAAATAAACAAACCCAAATTTTGTTTCAAGCATTAACATCCAGACAATGCCTTTGTCCATAAATTCAACTTCATTTTTAAATGTTTCATTTTGTTTACTGTTTGGTGTTTGTTTTTGTATTTTGTTGTTCGTGGTTTTTTGCGGGGTTTTTTTTTTCTTCTTCTTGATTTTTATTTTATTCTAAAATATTATTTTTAAATTACACATTTTCATAAACGAAATTACTGAGAAAATGTTGAAATTTAAAACAACAACAAAAAACAAAAAACAAAAACAAAAAACAAAAAACAAAAACAAAAAAAACCCAACTAGATCCATGTCAAACATCAAAACAAAATTAAAAAAAACAACAACCCAAGGACAAAAACGAAACAAATTAATCAATGTATGATACATGATTGTAATCAGTAGGCTACACACACGTTGATGATTACAGCAACCATATTTGTTATTAATTTATCACGATATTATGACTGATACCCTATCACATTAATAGCTGGTTTATGAGTTGTCCTATCTCTGACGGCGTTTGGCACACTAAATAGTTGACTACGGGGCTAATAAGAAATGAAGATGGTACAAAGTATACGACGGCTCGGGGATACTGATGGCAAAATCGTACTCAAACAATGGGTGGAAATTACTACAATTGTTTATTTATTTTGCAGGAAAACTACGATTTTTAAAAATCTAATGGACAGGTTTGGCCCAGGGTTTACTTAATTATCTATTTATTTTTTAATCAACCAATTTCTAAATATTTTATTATTCATTCATTTCTTTCTATCTTTATCCATTTCTTTATTTATCCATTCATCCACCCATCTATCTATCTATCTATCTATCTATCTGTCTGTCTGTCTGTCTGTCTGTCTGTCTGTCTGTCTGTCTGTCTGTCTGTCTGTCTGTCTGTCTGTCCATCTATCTATCTATCTATCTATCTATCTATCTATCTATCTATCTATCTATCTATCTATCTATCTAATCATTTACAATATGTTTTTATTCTCTGACTCTTATTCTCTTCTGTTCACATTGCAGTGATTTTGGTACCTGAATCGGTTGGACTGGGTGGAATTCTTTGCGATAAAGACTATACTAAAGCAACTTACCTAAAGGTTAATAATTAAAATTGTCACCGCCTGCTTGACGCTACAGAAACCGGGGATTTTAACGTCGGATCCATGCTATTGTCTCATATTAGGACAAGGATAGATAGACATTTTGAAAGAAATAATCAATATAAAGGAGCTTATAGACAATCCCCTAACAGTAAGCACCCATATCATTTGAAAAGCCATCACTTTTAGTCATCGGATAAAAACCTAGTTGTGAAATAATTCTAGTCTTTAAAACCCCATTCACCACAATTATAGTTGGGATGCTGCGTGAAGCTTGAAGAAAAAAAAACCCAAACTTTCAGCTCCAGAATATTAACAGAGAAAAACGGTGTTGACCTAAGTGTGTATATTTGCAGGTCGGATAACCGAGCGCAATTATGCGCATTGTTATAATGGACAAGGCGTTGCGTTGGTTTGATATCATTTCCATTACAACAATGAGCCCATAACAATTTAGGTGATCAGACCTGCAAATTGGTACACGTCGATGTAGACGTTTGAAATTTCTTCTTCATTAACAGACAAAGACGATCAATTTGACACACGACATATTATTATGGTCGTGACGGTTAGTAAGAAACTGTTATAGAATAAATGTATGGCTGAAACCAAGAATTTATTCTATACATCTTACCAATCATCACTGGCATGTCGTGTGTTGTGCCTTGTAGATCGCCTCGTCTGTTGCTGAAGAAGAAACCCGAAACGTCCAATACATCATTTCTCTATGTTAATTAACTAGAGCTGAAAATGTACCCGATTGTTTTTCACAATAATCAGTTAACACAGATGATGATGATTATGATGATGATGGTGATGATGATGACGCTGCTGCTGCTGCTACAACTACAACTACTGCTACAACTACTACTACTACTGCTACTACTACAACTACGACTACTGCTACAACTACTACTACTGCTACTACTACAACTACGACTACTGCTACTACTACTACTGCTACTGCTACTACTACTACTACTACTACTACTACTACTACTACTACTACTACTACTAATAATAATAATAATAATAATAATCTGCTGTCAGCAGTCCAGTCTTCGTATCATTTTTGAAAGTATCCATATCACCACAACACACAACATTAATTTACCGACACACGCCACCCACGACGGTCACAACAATATTATCATAACAATAAAGTAGTGCCGCGCTGAGGACCGGACCGAGGACCGGTCCCACGGTCTTTTAGCTGTGAACCGTGGTCCAGTCCCAAAGAGGAAGACCGCCGGCGGTCCTCACTTCTTATCACCTTTCAACGGTCTGGCGCCATACTACTTCCCCAGCGATTCGTTGCCTCGGTCCTTTGCCTATCTTCCACCAATCACCACCCATCCCACTTAATTAATCGCACCCACCCCCCTTTGCCATACACTAAACGACACAGACGACCATAGAGGCAGACGACCACCTCCCTCCACTCCGCAAACCGCCCTTTCGTGTGTGAGATGGGGGGAACAGGAGGCGCACGCCTTGGACGATTCCATTATACGGGGTAAATTTCAAAATTTACTACACCATAATGATCGCAATGACAATGATCTATGATGAAGGCATGACCCCTCTTCTCTAATGGGTTATTGTTTGAAATGTATGTGACTACTAAAGATGTGTGTGTGTGTGTGTGTGTGTGTGTGTGTGTGTGTGTGTGTCGAACCTAGCAAGTTGCAAGTCTGATTTTTTGTTTTCTTTTGTCCATCTCTTGTCGCCACTCCTTTCTATCGCATTGTTGTCATTTAAAATAATACAATAATATTAAAATTTCGTTTGGTGTTTTAACTAATCAAGTAATATGAGTTTCATTAGTTTCTTCCGTCCAAAAAAAACAGTTATAACGTCTGTATTTTTAAAAGGTCCAATAGAATATTTGGGGACCCCGATAGCTCAGTTGATAGAGCACTCTCTTTATACGCAAAGGGCCAGAGATCGATCCCGGGTGCAGTCGATTTTTTTCTGAATCCCTGTCTACTCAGCAATGAATGGGTAGCTGAGTTTGTTAGATCTGGCGAAAAGTCACCATCGACCCCTCTTATCACCTCATCCACCCCCTCTTATTATAACTTCACGTCTCTCTCTTACTCTTCAATGCTCGCTGCCCTCTAATGTGTGTGTGTGTGGGGGGGGGGGGGGGGGGGGGGGGGGGGGGGGGGGGGGAGGGGGGGGGTAGGAGTTGCGTGTGTGTATCAACGCCACGAACAACTCGATCAACGCCTTGGGCGATGCCATTATCTCCGTTAATGGGGATAAATTTCAAATTTTATTAAATTATCGAAGTAACAATGAAGTACGGTGAGCAAATAAAGAAGGCATCACCCCTCTTCTCTAATTAGGTTACAATTTGAAATTAGTGTGACTACTCCGTGTGTTTTACTCCTGTAGGCCACGGTTTTCATCGTGTAGCGGTCTTTAACGGTTCAAGAATGAACGGACCGGTCTAGAGACCGGTCCTTGCGGTCTTCATTTCCCAAGGACCGTAGGACCGTGGTCCTTAAGCTTGCCAAGGACCGCCCCGCACTACAATAAAGTAATGCTTATAAGTACGCCTTTTGTAACACAGACTAACATTTAAAAACAGAAGGAGGGATAACATAAAATATTATGTGACGGATCGTCTTAATCTGATATCGTGTAGGGGCGAATCAGGTCAGGAAAAATGATTTCATGGTCCCAATTGTGAAAGTTTACTTCAATACAAGAACTGGGGTCCCGATAGGTCAGGTGGTAGGTAGAGCTCTCGCTTCACATGCAAAGGGACCAAAATTGAATCAGGTCAGGAAAAATGATTCCATGGTCCCAATTGTGAAAGTTTACTTCAATACAAGAACTGGGGTCCCGATAGGTCAGGTGGTAGGTAGAGCTCTCGCTTCACATGCAAAGGGACCAAAATTGAACCCGGGTGCAGTCGAGATTTTTTTTAAAAATTCTGACACCCCCCCCCCCCCTTTCCCCCCCCCCCTTTTCCCCCACCCCCGCTTCCTCCTTTGTGTCCACTCAGCAGTGATTGAGATCTGGCGAAAAGTAATATGCGATAGACTAGCGTCCTATCTACCAAACAATTGCGACAAAAACATATCACGCCATTCCTCCTACTTCCATTCACCTCCCCTTTTCTGGATTGTCTTGTGATCTAAATAGATTGATCGCAATCAGATGACTGATATGAACACCAGCAATTGATATCCACGAGTTGCTTGGATTTTGACGCCCAGATAAGAGTTGTCAGATTGTTCAATTAACGGTTTTGTAAATTTTGTCACCTAAATTTAAAAAAAAAAGACAGAAAGAAAAAACAAGTCCTAACAAACACACACACACACACACACACACACACGCGCGAGCGCGCGCGCACACACACACACACACACACACACACAGAGAGAGAGAGAGAGAGTATAACATCCAAAACCGTACCATGGTAAACGGTGGGAATTATTAAATCACAATGTGAGAACAGAGTTTTTGCATACCTATATATCAGACCTGTCAACCCTTCACATTCCAAAAGTGGAATCAGAACGCCTGAAAATAGGAATTTGAGACAAAAAATAGGAATTTAACCTCATTCACACACACCCCCACCCCCTCCCCCCTCTTTGCTCTTTTATATTCTTACCATTATCACCATTTTTGAAAATCGGGATTTTAGAGACAATGGCGGAATAGTATAAAAAGGAAGTGTGAAAATAGGACTGATTCCGCAAAAAGCGGAAGGGTTGGCAGGTATATATATGACTCATATATATATATATATATATATATATATATATATATATATATATATATATATATATATATATATATATATATATATGTATGTTTTCTGGTACGAGTAGACTTAATATTATTATCACATTGAAACTTACATAGCAAGATGAAATTGTAAAAATCTGGCATATTAAACTGGAAGTACGATTTCCCACCTGATGTATATATACAATAACACTGATGAGATTACAATATTACAGTATTCTGAACAAACGCGGAAATTAAAAATCTTGGCCAGAATACTCGTCCTTCCGATCGATTTAAATGACTCTCATCCTGGCATAAACTCTCAAACCTTCACGACTGAAGTCCCATGTATGAGAGATTTTGGAAAGACGAAGGTCAATTTAATGGGTCGATATTTGAAGGACGAGGTTTCTGTCCAAAAATTTTTTGAAATGTGTTTTTCCAGAGTGCAGCCGAGTATTCATTACCAGCGCAGCGGAAATCCATGACAAAAAACCATTACAAATTACCAAAAAAAACAAAAAAAAAAAAACAAAAAAACAAAAAACAATACCAACAAAAGACACCTGACATTCTTTAGGCGAGTCATTTAAAAAAATAAAACTATTTAAAACACACAAATCTGTGTTTATTCATGGCAACGAGTTATTTAGACCCCCCCCCCCCCCCCCTCCCCACTCCCATGTATCTCCTTCCCAATGTATCAATGCATCGAGCACTCCTGCCTGCTGTTACACACCATAAAATTTAACATAGTGAATTATGAAATGATTTCACGCCTGGCTTCCACATCCGTCCTATTGACAACCAATTGTTATACTAATACACACAGGCCTGACTTCTTGAAATTTGAAAAACTTCGTAGTTTTCAGGGGTAAAAACATAAAGAGACAGGCCTGCATCCTTGAAAATTTTTAATTCTTAATTTCTAGGATGTGAAAATTGTAGCCGCTATAATTAACTTAAATAATCAACAATTTATCCTCACAAGAATAACTAACACTTCAAAATCAACTTTCCTTTTCAATAAGTTTTAATGACTTAGAGATGCTTATGAAGTTGTGAAATTGGAGCTAAAATTTCGTAATTCTACGACTGTTTCGTTATAGTGGACAGGTCCGATAGAGGTTATAACTCCCTTCAAAAATTACCAAATTGGCATTAATAAGTTTTAAAAATTGTTATAACCCCCTTTTTAATCCTAGCTCTGGCACCAGAATTTCGTTTTCAAAACGTTTGATTGAATTAAAGATCTTCATAATATTGTTCTCAAGTTGGAGCCCAAAATTCGTAATACTACGAAATGTTCACAGTAGTAGGCATGTCTGTATACGGCCATCGTACAATGCCAAAACATGTTTTAGTCATTTTGGCCACATAACTTTTACTTCGTATTACCATTCATTATCTCGACTGATATAAGAATGTGCATATTATGGGTCGTTTTCCAAACTTTAGCCACAAAATACTCCAATCCTAATTTAATTTTTTTTTTAAACTAAAGAAGGAGTTCGTTTTCACAAGTTTCTAAGAGTTGAATAATGAAAAATAAACCAAACCAAAAAGTGACGATCTAGCATCGATAGAATAACAGAAGTATTTACTCAAATGTTGTTTTTTTAAAGTGTGGACAACAATGATGTAATGTTCCGACGTTTTCGACTCTTTAAAAAGCTATAAGTAATATTTAAGAACATTTTTTTTTTAATCCTGATGATGACGGCAGTGATGTTGAAAGTGGAGATGTGATACATTCTTTACTGGTGTTGATACTGTTATTGTTATATCATTCATTACTATTTATTTACTGTTTGTCACCGTGGTAATGTCTTCCTTTCCTTTCTTTGTTACACAACTTGAGTGTCAAATTTCAGCACACTTTTAACGAATCAATGAAATGGCAACGAGGAAGATAGAGAGAGAGAAAGATCTCCTTCTCTCTCTCTCTCTCTCTCTCTCTCTATATATATATATATATATATATATATATAATATATAATATATATAGAGAGAGAGAGAGAGAGAGAGAGAGAGATTTGTTTGTTTTGTTTTTTGGGGTTTTACGGCGCTTGCAACACATTTCGGTTATATCAGCGCCAGTAAAAAAGTAAGAAAATGGGATAGTAAAAAGTTCTAGAATTACAATTTAAGCACCCAAGAAAAAGTAAGACAAAGGGGAACTGAGAACAAATAGGGATCAGATGTACATTCCAACAGCATACCACCAATGTACTTAGTTTGAAATCACCTACAAGTCTCATCCAGACACAAGCACAAAATCCAACAAAGAGGAATACACTCAAATGCTTACATTATACAGTAAAAATAACAAATACAATAACACATAACAGAGAGATGATTTACAAGGAAAAAAATATCATCTCCCAAAACAATAACTATGCATTTGACTGTTTCCCTCCCAGCCAAGACTCCAACCAGGGCCAGGACAAAACCAAGTAACCTCATTCCAAGACAAAGACAGAAAGCATGTTGGAAAACAGATATAAGGGGATAGAAGACACAGTATGGACCTCCCTGCCCAAAGAGAGAGAGAGAGAGAGAGAGAGAGAGAGAGAGAGAGAGAGAGAGAGAGAGAGAGAGAGAGAGAATGGGAGGGGGGGGGAGGAGGGAGAGAGAACGGTGCAGGTGAACTAGACAAACAAATCCACCATATTTTCATCATCATTACATCTGCTGCAATCTGCACAAAAAGTCAAGCTTACATCAAACAACCCCCCCCCCCCCCCCCCCCCCCCTTCCCTCCTCCCCGCCCCTGCCCTCTTTCCCCATTCACCAAACAAAGCTGCCGTCCTCTGAAGAAAGAAAAAAAAAACTGTTTTGAAAAACATTAAAAAGTTTTGGCCAAAGAACTCCACCTTCAAATATCGTCTTTGGCCATGGCCCACGACTATGACGGTGACGGATTCCATAAGAACAGATCTGCAGACTACAGAAATTGATGAGCACTCTACGTCATTAAAACTGATTAAAAATTAACATTGACGCCAGACTAAATAATTTAAATGATTTTGAAGTGTTATATAATCATTGCGATTGTAAATTATTGATTTTTAAAGTCAACTATAGCGACTACAATAGTATTTGTCTCTCAAAATTTACGATTTTTAAGTAGGCAGGTCTGTAAGAGTGCTACGAAAAGAGGCGTCTAAAAGAAGATTTGACTTGGATAAAATGTCAATTTGTTTATGTGCTGCTATCAGGTCTAGTGCTATGACTTTCGGCTTCGGACCAGAATGTCCAGGGTTCGATTCCCGTTCTGAGCGGCGCATAGTTGAGTGCATGGAAAAAAAGCTCTTTACTCGCCGTACTCGTGTAAATTGATTATCTGGCATTTAACAGTATTGTTTTTTGTTTTTAAAAAATGTAATATCACCTAACAGGCGTCACATCTAGTCCTACATGTAAATGTTGCTGTTGGCTAGGGACCCATTGTAAAGCGCTTTGAGCCCGTTTAGTGGATATAGCGCTATATAAGTGCTCAATTTTAATTTTTTAATATTTTTTTAAACACATTATTACCAGCAGCGGACGGGGAAATTAGACTAAAAGAAGCTTTAGTAATATACAGACCATTGAACGTGGTAAAAATCGTTTAAATGCGATTTATAAATAAATGTACATATGGTAATCAATATATTATCATGCATATCATACCAACATCCCGGAGAACGAATAGATATTCTACATTATAAACATAAATACGATAATATTACATAGAATAAAAATGAAAGACTGCATCAGATTAATAATATCATTTCACCTGTTGTGCCGTGTCTGAAAATACCCCCCCCCCCCCCCCCCCCCCCCCCCAAACAAAAAGAAAAAGAAAAAAAACCCACATAGTTAATAAAAATTTTGGCCAGAAAACTCGTCCTTCAAAATGATTTCATATCGATCGATTAAAATGACCCTCATCTTGTCAAAAACACTCACAAACCTGGAACTTTCTTGAAAACTTTCGTCAGTCCCAGGTTTGAGATCAAGAGTTTTTTTTTTTTTTGGCAAGATGAGGGTCATTTCAATCGATCGTTATTAATTTTGAAGGACGAATTTTCTGGCCAAAATGTTAAATACGTATTTGTTTAAAAACATTTTTTTATGTCAGGGTATGGCATGGCAGTGTTGTTGTTATCGCAGGTTTGTACTCAAAGTAAGTACAGATTGCATTACATTGCCATCTCAGGCCCCGCCTGGATCTTGATTTACCATTGATAGTGTAAGTAATGCCAGTGCTATGATAAAACACTTCTTTGATATTTTTCTTCTCTTTCCCGATTTCGATCAAAAGACTTGTACTCCAAATATCGATAAATAAACAGTAACATGGCCTCAAACTTGTGAAAGTTTTGTTTTTTTTGTTTTTTTTTGTTTTTGTTTTTTTTTGTTTTTTGTTGTTTTTTTTTTTAGGGGGGGGGGGGTGGAAAATATATAAATCAATCAATCAATAAAAGAGGGTTTATTGACCCTATAATCGACTAAAAAATTCGCTCAAAGAGATTGACAGAGCTGTCGTGGTATGAACACATACGTATTATAGTATTCAACATTTTGGCCTGAAAACTCATCCCTCAAATATCGACCGATTGTAATATGAACCACATTTTAATCAATCGGTATTTGAAGGACGAGATTACTGGCCAAAATGTTAAAGACGGGAAAACGTGATTTTGCTTTTTGTTTCGCTTTTCTTCTTCTTTTTTTAAATTCAGAGCAGGACAAAGATATACCTAAGCCCAATGCAATATCTTAACATTTAAGACAAGACACGAAGTCTGTATGGCGCCCTGACCATAATTTTTATTTCGACCAGTTGAAATACCCGACCCCACCCCCTCAAAAAAAAAAAATCAAACAAACAAAAAATAACAAAAAACAAACAAACAAAAAAAAAACGAACACACTGATACACACACACGCACACATCAACACACACAAAAACACACACACGCGCACGCAAACTGTGATTTGTCAGAACAGGGCATAGTAAAGGCAGGACGCGAAGAGATGCAGAAACTCTAGATAATTATAATATGTATAATATTATCCGATAAAGCAGTCTACAGTGACACAAACACAGGTGGCTTCTGGTTTCAATTTCCTATTAATCAACCAAACAATGTTGGTATTTTTAATATATTTTTTTTTACCTGAATAAGCATGTGCAACATCGAATAAAAGCACAACAAAACAAACATATAAAGAGGAGGTAGAGGAGGCAGCAAGAGCAGGAGGAGAAAAAATAGGCGGTGTGGTGGAGGAGGAGGAGCAGGTAGAGGAGGATATATATATAATATATATATATATATATATATATATATATATATATATATATATATATATATATATATAATATATATATATATATAATATATAATATATATATATATATATATATATATATAATATATATATATATATATATATATATATATATATATATATATATATATATATTGTCACAGTAAAGGTTGTTCACAATTATCTTATTAAATTTTATTTTATTAAGAACTGAATTCATCTCACTCCAGTTATATTTCGGTAGGCTTAGATAAACTTTACCTTCTAATATTAGATCGTCTTTCCTTTTATAGCCTTCCCTCGAATTAATTTCTAATTAGTGAATACTTTTCGTTCTACATTCTGTCACGTAGCCACTTATTATAAAAGCTGATAGGTCTAACATTTGACACTCACTTTCTCTCCACAATCTATGCCGGACGGCCAGTCGCTCTATTCCTTCTATATACTGTAAGGTTTTTATCTTTTGGGACTTTGTAGATATTATATCTACACCATTAAGACGCCGGAGCTTTTAACTTTGATTGTATAAACTTCAAGGATCAAACCCGAGCCCGCTGTCAAAGGATTACATATTAAACCATTACCAATTGCCTGGAAGTGGAATTTTACGAGTCCGATCCTGTTATCAGAGGAATAGATCATCCAAGCCCATCAACTGCCTGGAAACGTAAACTTACGAACCTGACATATTATCATAAGTTACGTAAAATATTCATATCTCTATTTGTAACTGCCACGATCACTGTTTATCTCTTTTAATTAAATTTCATCATTATTTTTATTTCATTGTAAACAAATCGTTAATTGTTTTTCATTTATAGTAACTAGTAAATTCTGGGGCCTCATTCTACATATATCTTTATGCATAGTCGAGTAGCTCTTTACTCACTTGAGACCATGACATATATATATAAGTAAATAAATAAATAAATAATTTAACAAAGTGAAATAAATAAATAAACAAGTAGATAAATATTATTATTTAACGAATTAAAATAAATAAATAAAATAAATAAATAAATAAATAAATAAATAAATAAATAAATAAATAAATAAATAAATAAATAAATAAGAGTAGACAGGTCTCAGAGTTATTCTTCTGTTAACCGGGAGATACACATTTGCTTACCTTTAAAATGTATTTTTTTTTTTACCTTTCTTTTAAAAAAAAAAATCAAGATCGTTACAAACACTTTGATAGTTCTGGTATTCCATTCTTAACGATATAATGAAAAGACAACAATTGAAGCGTGCTACAGGCCCCCTAATCATTCTTGTTGTATTTGCCTTTTCTCTGGCAGGAAGCGTGTGCCTTTTGTCACTGGATAGGCTTGAAGGAATCTTGTCACATAGAATGATGACAATCAACAAATTATCTATGATTGTCATAAACACACATAAACTCTCTCTCTCTCTCTCTCTCTCTCTCTCTCTCTCTTCTCTTCTCTCTCTCTCTCTTCTCTCTCTCTCTCTCTCTCTCTCTTTTTTTTCTTGCTTTCTTTCTTCATTTCTTTCTTTCATATATTCTCTCCTCTCTCTCTCTCTCTCTCTCTCTCTCTCTCTCTCTCTCTCTCTCTCTCTCTCTCTCTCCTCTCTCTCTCTCTCTCTCCTCCATCTGTTTTCTAGCGTTTATAAAAGTTATGTTTGATGTAATAATGCCCTTGTTTATTATCATTCATTTAATAAATTATTATTATTATATTTACACACTACATTCTAATTACTAATCACTATTTTCAATTCGATTTAAAGCAATTCCTTTCAAACTCCTTCATTATTGATTGGGTTGGGTTGTTTTTTATTCATGATCAAAGTTTAAATATCTCTCTTCTCTCTCATCTCCTCCTCTCTCTCTCTCTCTCTCTCTCTCTCCCGCTCTCTTTCTTCCTCCCTATCTCTCTCCCCCTATCTATCTATTTATCCATCTATCTATCTCTATTACACACACCAACACACACGCATTTCACTCATTCACTAACTCTAATTAACCCTCCTCCCCTCCCCTCCCTCTTCTCTCATTTCCCTCCTCTCCCAGGTAGAGATTCTAGAACAAAGACAGCCGACATATTTCTAAAGATATAACAGTAATATAATATATATATATATATATATATATATATATATATATATATATATATAGCCCCACTAATAATTGCTCCTTTACTCCTCTACAAGTACCCACAAATCACGTTACACTCCGTGAACAGAGCACATCAATCACACCATCTCATCGTTAACTAGTCGTAATTACCACATACCCCCGACAAAATGGCTTTTTTGTGAGTCTATGTGTGTGTGCGGCCATGTGGTCTAGTGGTATGACACTCGTCTTCGGATCAGATGGTCCAGGTTTCGAGTCTCACTCTGATCGAGCGCAAAGTTGAATCCCTAGAAAAGGCTCTTCATTAACATTCAAGTCCTCACACCGCTTTCATGTTTTAAATGAGTACCTGGCCATTAACACCGTTGTCTCTTTGGGAATAATAAAAAATAATATCTCCTAACAAGCGTCATGCCTCGCCCTAAATGTCAAGTGTTGCTGTTGGCTAGTGATCCCTTGTAAAGCGTTTAGAGCACGTTCAGGGGTTATACTTGCCCTATATAAAAACAAGCTCAGGTTATTACTATTACCACATACTCCCAACATAACGTATTTTAAAAAACCCACATTTTTTTGTCATGAAATTTCCCATGTAAATTTTCGAAGAATCAGAATGATTTTCAAGATAATACAGTGCATAACATGATAAACATCTCCATTAATTACTTCTTTACTAAATGCCATATCTACCTAGGAGCCACTTTACAGGCAATGAATAGAAAAGTACACATCAAACAAGACATCAATCACACCATCTCATTGTTAACAAGACGTAGATACCGTATTTATCTCATACTCCGATAGAACGCCTTCTTTAGTCTATTTTAACCATGATTTTTTTTTCATTCCTTTCTTTCTTCAGATCTTTAGTTATTTCCCCTCACATTCATTCTTTACTTTCTTTTTTTTTTTAAATAAAAAAAATTGCCATAAATTTTGAACTGCAAACTTCGATGAATTAATTACGATGATTTTCAATTTGTCCAAAAAAAAAAATAAAAATTATTTAACCCGAGACGTCGATTTTATTTTTCAGTTTGGTCAGAACCTTCTCGAAAATTTTTTTTAAAAAGTCAACCCCCCCCCCCCCCCCCCCCCAAAAAAAAAAAAGACAACCTGGCACTCGCGGACTGATCTTTTTTTAGTTCTAATTTTCTTAAATAATACGAAACTTATCTTGTCAAAAATATTATTAATCCTGAGACTTGGCATCTTTTTTTTTTAAAATTAAAGGCCAGAAATTGATTTCTTTTCCTTTTACACATGCACTTCAAATTTCAATGAATTATCATGATAAAAGCTAAACAACAACAAAAAAAATATTTAAAAAATAACTCCACCCCCCCCCCCCCCCCCCCCAATATTTTTTTTTAAATCCCAAAAATCAAAATTAAAATAAAACAAAGCGCAAAAAAACAAAACAAAAAAAAAAAACCCAAACAAAACACACACATAACAAAAAAAAAAACCCAACAATTTCAAGCCATAAAGATAGAAGACAAGGCGTTTTATCAGAGTGTGGTATAAGTAATGATGACATGACACACGCCATGCCAATAAGTGGGTTAGTCTGAATTCCCAGACAGGTAGATCAACATTACAATATATATTATAGTATCAATAATACTGTATTCCGAGATGATAAAATTATCAAGTATTTTCATTCACAATCATAAATCACATTTATAAAACATTATGTATGTCCTCGTTTGGAGAAAAAAATTACAACAAAAAAGAAAAACCAAACAAACAAAAAAAAAACAACATCAAAAAAATAAAAATAAATAAATTAATTAAAAAAACTAGAGAAAAAAAAACTAAAATAAAAAAAACACACAAACACAAAATACAAAACTCCAACAATATATTTTTACGCGCTTAGAAGATGATGACATTGCCCTTTTCCAAGTTGATTCCCAATAGACACCTTGTGGAAGAAAGTATAACCACGCCCCTCGGACAGTCGTCAGATTGTAAACAATGACAGTTAGTGCTAAAACAAACTACACGATATATCGTTTAGCTTTCCTAATTCGATTGTTTAAAAACAGTCAGCTATATTATTTGTCCGAGCGGGCTTGAGGGTGTGTCACAAATCCTGCGTTTTGATTGGTCAAAATCTACTGGTTAATATTATATTACCGTACATGGATGCATTTCGGCACAGACTAATTATCAATCCCGATTTCCAACAGAAAGCATCTCTGATTCGAGCACAATTGCACACACACACACACACACACACACAAAGGACAAACACACACACACACACACACACACACAAAGGACAAACACACATTATATGATGATGATGATGATGATGATGATATTGTCACCACAACCCAGGCGTCAACCTCACATTCCTGTCGATGATTTTTAAGGCTTTAACAAGCTGGATCCTTGTGATGTCAAACTGTACATACAATGTCAATAACGTGCAAGAGGCCACAAGGCCGTCCGTGTCTTTTGGCGTGTAACGGATACGCATTAGTCATTTAGCTAATTGCAAGTCAAACAACACGTAACTGTGACGCCAATACACAACTGTAACTTACAATACAATGAAAATCAATTTAGAAAAAAGTGTGGAGCGGGCACTTATATCAACAATGAGAGGAGCAAAGTTGAGTCCTGAGAAGAAAAGGCTCTTTACTCACATTCACTCACTGCACTCGGGTTTAAAAGGAGCTGCTCGCCGGCAACAGCGTTATCTCTGTAATTTAAAAAACAAACAAACAAAAAAAAAAAAACAACAACAAAAAAAAAAAAACAACAAACAACTCGCTTTATCTTTTACTATAGAGACAATCATTCTAAATATTAAGAGTTGCTGTCAGCTTGTGATATTGTGTAAAAAGCTTTCAGCACTTTTAATGTATATCGCTCCATTCAAAAAGCACTATTTTAAACATCTTGTGCTCGTTAAATCAAACCTACAGTCTACATCAAGAGCTACTTTCATGGTATTGTACAATATAAATGCTCTATCTTTTATTTATGTATTTATTTTGACATCAAAATCCCCATTTTGATTTCGTCCACGGAGCACGGAGACCAACCGAGTGTTTTTAACCACACACTTCCATGCCATAAAATCCTAAATTATATTATTTTTATTTCATTAAAAAAAAAATTGTAACAAGTAGGATAGTCAAGGCGGTATGTATGTGGCACGCGAGAAGAATTGTAGGATTTTTTAGGTCCAATAAACTGAACAAAGACTCTTTTACTACATATCTTAGTACAACCAACCATGCGTTTTATGATGTCATGGCCGTTCACACTGCCGTACTCGGGAAAGAAAAAAAAATATTCGCATTTTAAAAAAATGTTTACTTTTGGCCGGAAAACTCGTCCTTCATATGTTCGAGCGTTTAACACGACCCTCGTCCAAAACTTTCAAACCCGGGACTTCCTTGAAGACTTTCTTAAAGTCCCAAGATAGCGAGTTTGTGACATGATGAGGGTGACTTTAATTTATCGATAGGCCAACGACAAATTTTCTGGCCAAATTTTTAAAATCGTTTTCGTTTCAAAGTTACGGAAATCTAGTGGTATTA
Organism: Berghia stephanieae; assembly: GCF_034508935.2. NCBI lineage: Eukaryota > Metazoa > Mollusca > Gastropoda > Nudibranchia > Aeolidiidae > Berghia > Berghia stephanieae. Next base: position 35,187,621 of record NC_088372.1, read on the forward strand.
TTACTTGTCTTTGTTTAAAGAAGAAGAAGAAGAAGAAGAAGAAGAAGAAGAAGAAGAAGAAGAAGAAGAAGAAGAAGAAGAAGAAGAAGAAGAAAGAAGAAGAAGAAGAAGAAGAAGAAGAAAGAAGAAGAAGAAGAAGAAGAAGAAGAAGAAGAAGAAGAAGAAGAAGAAGAAAGAAGAAGAAGAAGAAGAAGAAAGAAGAAGAAGAAGAAGAAGAAGAAGAAGAAGAAGAAGAAGAAGAAGAAGAAGTAGTAGAAAAGAAAGAAAGAAGAGGAAATAGAAAAGAAAGAAGTCAATTATTTGAAAAAAAATAAAGAAAGAAATAGCTTACTTATCACATTGGGTACAGGTGAAAAGAACAAAATCAAGCTGGCAGATAGACAGGGAGAAATCTTAACCTATAAATTATACTGACTGGAATTCAAAATAAATTAACGAAGCAACAAAGCTGTCACTACATTGGTTATTAAAAAGAAAAAAGGAAGACAGGAAGGAAGGAAGAAAAAAAGAACGAAGGAAAGAGAGAGTGAAAAAAAAGGAAAGAAAGAACGAACGAAAGAAAAAAAGAAGGAAGGAAAGAAAGAGTGAAAAAAAGGAAAGAAAGAACGAAAGAAAAAAAGAAGGAAGGAAAGAAAGAGTGAAAAAAGGAAAGGAAGAAAAAAAAAAGAAGATAAGAAAGAAAGAAAGGAAGAAAGAAAGAAAGAAAGAAAAGAAAAAACAGGAAAAAAAGAAAGAAAGAAAGAAAGATGAAAAAAGTAAAAATAGAAAGAAGAAAGCAAGACAAAGACACAAAGGCTTCGTTCGACGAGATAATCAATCTAACACGATTTGCTGACGACAAGCATTAATTCCTCCTCCAAAGGAAGTCAAAAGAACCAGAGTGTGTAAATCAAATAACAATTAGCTAAACAAATGTATTCATTGTGCATGTCAAGTCTCATCCAGAAAATATAAAACTACATTGGAGGATTAATATTTTAAGATTAAAAAAAAAACAAACGAATTAAATCCACTAAGTGCTCAAGCGCTCTACAGTGTGTCCCGCAACACAACATTAAGGCGATTACACTTTTTTTTGGACAGATAACGGTAAGGCAGTTCAATTTTACACTGATGTGGTTAAGAATGTAAAAGAGCCTTCTCCAAGGATCAACTATGCCCGAACAGCTCAAACCGGACCTTCGACCCATAGATAACGTGTTCCGATCCGAAAACGAGTCATACACTAGACACAAAGCCGACACATATATCATTAACAGGATGTTTTTTTGTTGTGCTTAGGTCTCACACAATGAGGTTAATGAGAGACCGCTGAACAAAAAAACAAGCAATCTAACAAAAATAGTAAAATGTGAATCAAAATCATAACCTCAAGATATCATAAGCAAATATAAATAACCAAGAACAAACAGCAGAAGATTTACAGAAAAAAATACCCTGTCAAATACAATCACAACAAAAGCGATGTAGTAAAGAAAGAGAAACACATCACTATCGGATCGTACACCCATGCGACACATAGTATATGATTAAAGGGTTATCCACAACACCGCTAAAGATGTAATTTGGCGTTTGAAAAGTCACACTGGCTAAAACTGATCTCCTGGACACGTTTCATACTGCATAAATGTTGCAGGAATTGAAACTGGAAGCAGCAAAGCAGCTCTCCTCCTGTCCTATCCATCCACTCATCCATCTACCACCCACCCATCCATCCAACAATCAATCAATCCATCCATCCATCCACTGGGGAGTTTCAAAGCTCTCCTCCCATCTATCCATCCATCAAAAACTCCATCCACCCACTCACCCACCAATCCATCCATCCATCCATCAATCAACTGGAGAGTTTCCTAGCTCTCCTCCCACCCATCCATCCATCCATCTATTCATCCAAAACTCCATCCATCTATCAATCAATCAATCAATCTATCCATCCTTCCATCCTTTTATTCATCCATTAAATGGAAAGTTTCAAATCTCTCCAATTATACATTAATCAATCCACCCATCCATCCATTCCTCCCTCCCTCTCCCCGTCGATCAATCCCCCCCCCCCCCCCCCTCCCCTCCTCCTCTCCATCCATCACGACCAATACAACAAACCGTCTTCAACCCGCAGGTGAAAACAAACCAGATTGACTGGCAATTCAAATTGAAAAGAAAGAGAAATCCGAGAAATATAATACAATAATAGAATAATAATATAACTACAGTTTATTTCAACAAAACACTTTTTAAAATTTGGCCAGAAAACTTATATTTAAATATCGATCGATTAAAACGACTTTCAACTTGTCAAAATTTCTCAAACCCGAGACCTCATTTAATGAGATCTCATGTTTAAGAGTTGTTTTTTTAGAGAGTTTTTTTTTGCTCTTTTAACTCTATCAATAATTAAAATAATAATTTTCTGGCCAAAATATTTTTAAAGAGCCAAGAATGTGTTTTGCCAGAGTACGACAGATAAGGTTTGAGTTGGGATTATCTACGGTTAAAACGTTCAGTAATGGAAGAAACAGCCAATGCCGGTGTGGGAAAGTTATCGATAAATGAAAGAAAATTTAAATTTTATAAATAGAATAGGCTGTAGAAATAGATCTTGCGCGAATTTGTTTTGAAGTAAAGTCGAGAGAAATCAGAGGCGAGAGAGAAAAACACACACGACACAAACGAGAGAGAGAGAGAGAGAGAGAGAGAGAGAGAGAGAGAGAGAGAGAGAGGGAAAAAGAAGGGAGGGGGGTGTAAAGAGGATGGATAAAAAGAGTGATAGAGTGAATTAAATAGATACAGAGAAGGAGAAGAGAGATAGAGCCCGAGAGAGAAAGAGGAGAGATAGAGAGCGAAAGAGAGAGAGAGAGAGAGAGAGAGAAGTAGAGAGAGAGAGTAGAGAGAGAGAGAGGAGGAGAGGAAGAGAGAGAGAGGGGGGGGGGGGGGTATGTCAGTCCATACCAATTCCAGTCAAATCCAAAACCAACTCCTCAATCAAATAAAAGACCCCAAGCTTCCTAGCCCGGTAATTTCCTTTATATAAAAAAAAAAATAATTAAAAACCGCCCTTTCCCCAATTGGGTCAGAAAAAAAATTGTTTTATTTCATTTCCAGATCGCATTTATTCGATTGAATGAAATAAAACTCAGAATTGTCCAAAACGTCTTAAAGCGACTTCTTTCCATAACTTATACGGAGTCTCGGGCTGAAGAATATTTTGACACCGGAGCTCATTTCATCGATCTCAAAACACCATGTGGAGATTTTAAAAAGAACAATGATAATAATTTCTGGCTAAAATATGTAAAGGCATTTTGGCGATGTAGGGACGTCCTCCATTGTAATAGTCCTGAGCTGTACTGTCCTCTGGTCTTGTCCGAGGTAAATAATTGCCCGCTTCCTCCCTGGTGGAACGACTATCGACATTGATTTTGAAAAGAGTTCAAGGCCAATTCCAGACCAATCGTGATCTCTATCAATCAGCCCAACCGATGGCGAGTGTGGGTTGTTGTTTTTTTTTTCGTTTTTTTTTTTTGTTTTGGTTTCTTTTTTTTATCGTTTTTGTTGCGAGTGTTTGATTGACTGATTTTTATTATTTTTTGGTTCCTTTTTGTTGTTGTTGTTGTTGCTGTTGTTGTTGTTGTTTTTGTTGCGTGTGTTTGATTCTTTTTTGTTGGTGTTTGTTTGTTATTTGAAGGAATGAATCACGGAAAGATCATTCACGAAGAATGAAAAGAAATAATAATCTATTCTTCAAAAAAAAAAAAAAAAAAGATAAATAAATAAATACAAATATAAAGTTGGGGTTTGATATTGTTCCGTAACAGCCAATGTTAAACTGTTGTCAATGATTACAGAATTACTGGCAGATCTAAACATTATAAAACTTTTTCTTTTATGATTGAGACCCATACGAATAACTTGCAACCTTTTAAAAAATTTAAGGATTAATCTATAACCCCTTGACTCAAATGGTTATTTAGATTATCAGCTAGGTCATAATTATCGGCCCTTAATTTGATCGATTATCACCATAGAGAATGTTAAACATGTAGGTAGGTAGATAGGTAAGTAGGTAAGTAGGTAGATAGTAAATCTGCCAGTAGTCACAACCTGAAAATCATAGTAATAGTAATCACAAAGCAAATACCAACTCGTTTAAAAAGAAAATCGATGACGTATAATACAAGTGCTTTATCCCACTGAAACATCGAGTTAAACGTGTCAACTGATAAAAGAACATTGTTCTCGTTTAAGCCAGAGAACTTTTACGTCATATTTGTGACATATCGTCTCAAAAGGGTATTATTTCGGCCTAAGACAGATGTCAATAGCTGATTTGAAATTGAAAGTGACGAGGACATATGAAATGTTAGAATTTGACACTTTGAAGAAACCATGCAACTATTGTCCTCAATATATCACGTAAAAGGTAAGTATAAGCAATCTCCCAAAGTTTTTACTACATATCATATCATATTTGTATCATGTAGACCACTCCGTCATAACACAGGCACGAGGCGGGCGAGGGAAATCATAAATTATATTGGACTGTCAGGTCGAATGTATTGAGAACTTTTCTACTGTCTAACTCGCAAAACTAACAACCCCCTCCCCCCCCCCCCCCCCCCCCCCCCCCGCTCCTTTCATTTTTTTATGATAGGTCAACGTAACCCGGTCCTATCTAAACCCAAAAAACCGATGTAACTGAATCATCAAACCTTCAAATCTTACAGCCTAATCTATATTCAATATATATATATATATATAATATATATATATATATATATATTATATATATATATATATATATTATATAATATATATATATCATTGTGTTTCATATCAATATATCACGATTGTTGGAAACTAGCTGTGTACATTCATATCGATATGATCGTGGTTCATATCATTAGATCAGAATTGTAGAAAACTATCGACATGAATATCAAGAATATTATCGTGGCTCGTCGCGATTTGACATCACCGCCTATTTTAGAAAAGTAACGATATTAACATCGTGGTTGAAACTATAATATCACAACAGGATAAGGCACTACAACATTTACTAATCTATCTATCTATTATTATTATTATTATTATTATTATTATTATTATTATTATTATTATTATTATTATTATTATTATCATTATTATTATTATTATTATTATTATATTACATCACAATTGGAGATAATAACAATATAAGGCAATTGTAAATATCAATTATGTTATATCAATATCTATATCACCGTGGTCTAAATAAGAAAACCCAAAAGGGGGGTGGGGGGGGGGGTAATAATATTAGTCATGTAAATCCATCAACAGAAATAGATAGAGACTTCCACACACCACAATAAATTGTGTACCTCCAATCTATAGGCTATTTTAGTATCTATAACACCAATATTGTGGGTCACACTATATTACTATATTATCACAAAACTATAGGTAATAACAAGGCATGTAAATCCATCAACAGAAATAAGAGACTTACACACACCAGAACAAATTATGTACTTCTACAATCTGCACTATAATATCTAACACAATACTGTTTTATAACAAGACTAGAGGCAATCTTGTAAGGCATGTAAATCCATTAAGAGAATAAAGAGGACATAAGACCGACAACAAATGTTACTATTGGAATAATAATATTACTACTACTACTACTATTACGACGCCAGCTGTCTAAACAGTGGATAAGTAATTCCATGAATGAGATCACGATTAGGCTAAGATACTCGGGAAAAAAAAGACTCCTCCGCACACGAGACAAGAGCACGTTCGCGGCACGCATGCACGCACGCACGCGCAGACACGGGCGTTCGTTGGTAGCAAAAGAAACCCCCCCCCCCCCCCCCCCCTCCAACAATACAACACAACACACCTATGCTGTGCTGCTACTCAACCGACCGTGTATTGTGTGTGTATGTCAATAAAGCATTTCTAAAAAATATATTCTCCAACGGAGGAAGCTTTTTTTATAGAAAAAAAAAATTACTGTAAAAGAAAAAAGAAAGTTAACTAGCAACACTTGGAAATTCAGGCAAAGACTCTTCGTCAGTAACACCCCCCCCCCCCCCCCCCTTTAAAAAAAAACCCCCGATAGCAAAAGGGGGGGGGGGGGGGGGGGGGGGGGGAGAAACATGACGACCAATCTTATGTATTTTTTTTTTTTTAAGAAACGTATAGACGATATCTATACGTATAAATTATTATTTTTCTACCTAGGTGGTTATCATTTATTTTGATGACGAAGGGTCTGTCCCAAAACTTACGTGTTTTAAATCCTTAGTCATTAAAAGTTTTCTATTTCTCCCTTTTTCCATATAATTTCTGCAAGTCCAGGTTTCAGGCAAATAACGCTCGTGAATTACATTATCTTATTTCATACTTCAACATCATAACATACTTTATTCAAAAGCTTGTTTTTCTTTTCATTGAAAGGTCACGGTCTACTTTTTACTCTATCTACTGCCGCATAACGACACCACAATCAGCACACGATGTCTGGGACTGTCTGTAGGGATGATGTTCTTCATCCATCTTACGATTTATTTCAATTATTCTGCTACCTCTCCCCCCCCCCCCCTCTCTCTCTCTCTCTCTCTCTCTCTCTCTCTCTCTCTCTCTCTCTCTCTCTCTCTCTCTCTCTCTCTCCTTCTTTCTTTCTCTCCCTGTATTATTGTTCCTGCTTACGAAACGTTGGAGATAGATGTAGAAAAAATAAGGGGTCGGAGGGTGGGGGTGAAAAGGAGAAAAGAGAGAAAAGAGGAATGAAAAAAAAAAAAGCCGAAAAAGAAAGAGAGAAATCAACAGAATAAAGACGGGATAAAACGAATACAGGTGAAAAGGTGAGAGAGACACCAGACGAGGCAGCAGCTGAAGTGAAACCCTCAATGGGAATTGATGATGAGAGAGTCGGCGATTGAGGGAAGTAACAAACTCTGTAACTCGAATACTGTAACAGCAAAAACAAAACAATCCCCCCCCCCCCCCCCCCCCCCCGCTCCAATATAAATAAATAAATAAAACACGTATTATAAATTTTGGCCAGAGAACTCGTCCTTCAAATATCAATAGATTAAAATCACCTTCATTATGGGAACAGAAAAAAACCTAAACCCTCTCAAACCTGGGACTTCCCTGAACATAAACACTGACACTTTGCGCTGAACAATACTTGGCTTGGACATTTTTAACAAATTGTTTTTTTTAAATGACCGTTTGAGTTTTGATAACTTATGGATTAGCCCACTTGTCTTTAACCAGCTGGAAAAGAAAAAAAACTTTTGTATTTAAAAATTTGGCCAGAAAACTCGTCCTTCAAATATCGATCTAATAAAATGACCCGCATCCTGGCAAAAACTCCGATATATGACACTTCCTCTCGTATTCCCAGGTTTGAGAGTTTTTGCCAAGATCAGGGTCCTTTAAATCTATCCATATTTGAAGGACGGGTTTTCTAGCCAAATCTTAAAGTTCAAGTGTTTCCAGAGCACGTCAGTTAAATGATTCTTCTTCTTCTAGGTTCCATGCCTGGTCCAGGCTTCGGATACTGCATGAATTATCTCTCTCCATTCCTCCCTGTCTCTTGCTTTTTCAAACAGCTCTTGGATTGTTAGGTTGGTGAAGCCCTTCAGTTGGTCTTGAGTGTTTTTCTTTGTCTCCCCCGGGCGCGTTTACCACGTATTTTTCCACAACTTGCCAGGTATTCATTCCTATCTTTCCTTACTATGTGTCCGAAAAAGGATAGTTGTCGATCCACTATTAAGGGCATTAGTTTCCTTTGTTGGTATGTTTGTTTTAGCACTTCTTCGTTCGTTTTGTGTGCGGTAACGATATTCTCTGCATCCTTCTCAAGCACCACATTTCAAAAGCTTCAATGTTCTTTTGTGTTTCTGCATTTGTAGTCCAGCTTTCGCATCCGTAGAACAAGATTGGCCACACGTAGCACTTCAAGACTCGGAATCTAATCCCGAACGACATCTGTTTGTTTTTCAAAATGTTTCCCAGGTCCATGAAGGCCTGTTTGGCTTGAGTTATTCTTGCTCGTATGTCTCGGTTACATCTTCCATCTGTTGTCACTATTGAACCTAGGTATTTAAAACTTTCTACGTTGGTAAGCTGCTCGCCGTGAATCGTTATATTGCAGGTGTTGTTGTTTTCGGGGTTTTTCTGTATTACCATGCATTCTGTTTTGGTGATATTCACTTCCATTCCCTTGGCTTCACTATCTACTACCACTTTGTCAACAATCTTTTGAAGTTGGATTTCTGATGTTGCAATGAGTACCGTATCGTCTGCGTATCTTATATTATTTATGTTGTGACCTCCTACTTTTATTCCCTCCATATTATTTATGCCCCTCATGATTGTTTCTTGGTATAGATTAAACAGATCTGGTGAGGCAACACACCCTTGACGGACTCCTTTCTTAATAGGAATGGAATTTCCTGTAGAGTTTCCGATTTTGATAGATGCCTGCTGGGTGTAGTATAATGTTTGCATGAGTCTGAGGTCTTTCTCATCAGCGCCAATGGAGTGCAGTTGTTTTAGTATTTCTTCGTGGCGTACTCTATCAAAAGCTTTTTTGTAGTCAAAAAAAAACAGAGGTATAGTGGGGTCTGAACCTGTATAGCTCTTTCACTTAAAACACGGAGGAGGTATATTGCGTTCCTTGTCCCTCTGTCAGGTTGGAATCCATATTGTTCTTCTGCGATTTCGGGGTTAATCTTATTCCTTAGCCTGTTGATAATTATACGCAACAGTATTTTGTTGATGTGACTTATTAAACTTATAGTTCTAAAATTTTCGCATCTGACTGCACCTGCTTTCTTTGGTATTGCTATGAAAATAGAGTTACAGAGATCTTCTGGAATTTTCCCAGTATTGTATATATTGTTGAATAATATGTGAAGTTCATCAATTGCTAGATCTCCTAGGCTTTTTAATACCTCTACAGATATTTCATCAGGGCCTGTTGCTTTACCATCCTTCATTCGTTCCATGGCATGTTCAATTTCACTTTTGGTGATATTTGGTCCGCTTAATGGTTCTTTGAATTTCAGTGGTGGTTCATTTCTATTTGGATCATTGTACAGTTCGCCTATGTATTCTACCCATCGGCTTTCTATATGTTGTTCTTCAAATAGCAGTTCCCCTTGTTTGTTTTGGATACAACTTCCTGCTGCTTTGCTTTTCCTTTTCCCTGATAGTTCTTTTATTCTTTGGTGAGCTTGTTGGGGTTGGGTTTGTATTCTCTTTCGATTTCGCAGCATTTCCAGTCTAGATAGTTCTCGTGTGCCTCGATGCATTTGGATTTAATGTGGTTGTTCAATGTTTGGTATTCTGCAGACCCTCTGTTGCATTTTCGTCTTTCTTCAAATAGGTTTAGAATTTCATTTGTCATCCATTCCTTTTTGCTGTTTGTTTGAGCTATTGGTAAATGCTTTTCTGTAGTTGCTTTGACACACTTTTGGAATATATCAAATTGTTTTTCACATTTTTCGTTATCAGGTTCACTTTGGCTTTGTATCATGAGTGCATTTTCAAATTCTTCTCTCATTTTTGTTTGTATGCCATTGTCTTTGCATAACCTGTAATCCCTCTTTATTCTACCAGCTGTTCTCTGAATAGCTTTAAACTTTATCCTTACTGTACAAACAACTGGGACATG
>NC_088372.1:35204796-35209796 GCF_034508935.2 Berghia stephanieae
AAAGCAAATAAATGATGGTGAGCACAAAAGGTTTAAAGTGTGCAGCTCATGGTCGAGTTGAATCCTGAATCAAAAGGTAGAATGATCCCCGTTTGATCAGACACACTGTTTTATATCCTATTGTAAACTGTCCCACAATTCCTTTCACCAAAGGTCAGTTTTACGCCTAAATAATCAAAGGTCGTACGCCTAAATAATCCGTACGCCCAAATAACAAATACGATACGCCCAAATAATATCGTACGCCTAAATGATGAATACCAACTATAATTTGATGCTATTATCCCCAATAACCAAGTAACACCGATCAAAGAAAGTAATTTTCTAGTACTCAATATAATGACCAATCCTTTAACTTTGGAACGTAAAACTGACCTAGACTACTCAATATAATGACCACGTTTAACTGATATACAAGCACTGTGAACTCATTAAACCCACTTGCTATAAGCTAACTCTCTTACATACGCCCCTTTCTTAGAATTTAAATTGACTTTAAAACAATTTCAATTCAAAAAATTACAGTGAGAGATTAAATATATATGTAATGTCCAACTAAAATGTAATAAATAAATGTTAAAATGATAATACTTATACCAGTTAAATATTTAAAAACTTTAAACTTTAAATTCAAAAACACCAAAGTTGATTACAACATTCATATATGTCAATTATAGGTTTTATACTATTACAACATTGATAAATTCACAAACATCAAATTTGATTACAACATCTAGATATATATATATATATCGATTATAGATTTTTCTTTCTTTCAAATTACAACATCAACAGTAAGGTATCTATCATTTAAAAGTGATTAAAATTTAAATTTACCAACACGAAAGTTGATTAAACATTTATATATTTATCGATTATACTTTTTAAGGCATTACAACATTGACAGTAAGATATCAAGTAATTAAAAGTTCAAAGAAAAAATATCTTTTCACCTTAAATTCCATCTTCATAGCAATAAAAGTGTTTAATTCTCGTCATATCCCATCACACATAAATAGTATTGCGTGAAAAAGGATGGTTCAAATTCCATTTGTGATATACTCACGTTGTCTTATTCAATCTCAAATTCAACTCTTCACGACATGGGTGATAATCTCAGCTTCCATGTATGTCTACTCATTTACTGACATATCAAAACCAGTACCTTATATATTCCCTTATATTGTATGATTCCATTTAAACAACATTATTACATTAATTCCTACTTATAATATGTGGTACAAAAAATGTATTATAGACATCTAGATCCATATACGAAGGATTACATTTCAATTAATAATAAAAAATATTTAAAAATAAATCATAATAATAGCATTATCATCATTTTAAAATTCAAGTTGAAGTTATTATCATTCATTGTTCATTGTTGATGTTTCAATTTTTTAAGCTTTTTAAGTCATCAGGGTGTAGTTTACAACTACATTGATATCAAATTGTTCTTTGTGGTCATCCATCAGAGGTCACATTTCTCAGTAATTCGTTCGTTTTGAGAATGGTCATCCTGTAAAAATTGTCAGTAATTGTTAATTAAGTCATTGTCTCCATTTAGAATGAGTTTTCGTGTAATGAAAAAATTATATCAACTATAAGAGTTGAGGTGATTGTATCTAGTCTACGTGTTGCATTGTTGTGTGTGTTGTGGTCACTGAATAGCCCAAGTGTCATAAATTCACTTTAATTATTGTTAATTAATTAAAAACTTTTTCCTCTGTAAATGTCTTCGAATTATCACCATAATGTCTTCACATTCAAATATTTAGTGTTTAATAAATAATCAGACATTAGTCTGTCCGACTTGTTCACATCACATATTTAGTGTTTAGTAAATAATCAGTCATTAGTCTGTCCGACTTATTCATATTTAGTACAGTGTAAATAACTAAATAAGTAAAATCTAACATAGTATGTGATTGTGGGCTGTTACTAAAGTGACCAACTTTTGCAATTAGTGTGTTGTATTTGTCGAGTCTTTTGAATTTGGGACGAAAAAAGACTCTACAGGTAGCAAACGTATGCTTAACCTGTTGGGTTGTTTCTTGGTCTTGTGACGTCGCTGTAATCCATTCATCTCCGGCATCTGGGTCGATTCTCCTCGTAGATATTTGTGGTTGTCTTGTGTATACGTTGAGTCTCATTGTAGATGAAATTGTAAAAATTCAAGATTAACTGTGTGCGAGATCTTGAATTTAAATGAAGTTTGACTTATCCAGCAAGTCAAAAGAAAGTTGTGAACTCAGCCATGTGTTGACAAAGAGTTCGTGTGTAGTAGTCGACAGAGGTCGTGTGTTGTAATTGTCCGTGTTTGTTGATCGAGTTTTGATGAGGTGGCATGTGAGTACACACCAGGTAGATGATGTAATCTGTAGAGTACCGGTGGGTGATGTGAGTCCAAACACCAGGTAGATGATGTAACAATAACGTAGTCTAGTAGTGTATGTAGTAGGGTCGAATAAGGTCAACAATATTTTCGTTATTTGAACGCAGGTTGTTGAATATCATACGATAATGAATCCAAGGAAATCGCTCATGTGGCGTTTGCGATACTTTTTCCTGCATTGTCTTATATACATATATAGCCTTTATCTTTTACAATGATACTAAGACAGGCTTTATTATAATATTCAATGTTTATAAGTTGTAGATATGGGTGCTGCACACTTGTGTATTGACATAAGTTTAAATTTGAATACGCTCACCACTGCATATGAAGGAAGTAGTATTGTTCACAATTGGACATCATTTTGTAAAAACAATCGTATCTTGAACGTTTATGTAATTATTGACATCGTACATCGTTGGGTATTGTTGTCGTAGAAGTAAATACAAGTAATCCAATTGTTCAATAAAGAATGTAAATATAAAAAGGTTCATGGAAGAAATCTGTGTTGATACAGATATTATTTTATGAATTCTGTCAAGTTTGTATAAGTTGAAAGGTACGATGTAATTGAGGTTGCTGTGTAGTTTGTAGTCTGTAGATTGTGTTGATTCTGGACGTATCAATGGCGTAGTCGAGATTGTTACTCCATTTTAATGTATTCGTGGATAGACCAAAGGGATTAGGACATTTCCCGACCTCTGTTGTGGCTGGTTGCCTCTGTCGTTGTCATCAGCGTTCCCGTTATGACTGATGGTTGCAAGTGTCCTCTTTCGTGATGACTGTATCATGTTTAAGTGCAAACACTACTTCTGCCTTTGATTAACTCGAATTATTCCCCTTAGAAAATCCCTAATTTAATGAAATATGATTTTGTTTATTTTATCATTATTATTGGTGTTATCGTAGCACTTCCTACCATTTCAATTTATTGCTGAATGATTACACACTTAAGATTTGACAATTGAACATAACTTCTTCTTCAACTCAGTTACAAATTTTATGATATAAATGTTAAATTCAAACCACGCAGTAAATATTGATTACAATTACAACAGCAAATCGATAGGAGAAAAAGATGATAATCAAAATATTCACAGAAACGATATACACTCTGGTCAATAAAAATTCAATGTTTCGCGCCTTTGCCCTCGGCTTATAAAAATATTCATATAACTCATTGCGACGTTATCTCGCGCCTCTTAATATAGCATTGATAAATGTGTGCGCTTTAACCACGCGCATCGTATTTATAAAAATTCTCCGCCTTCTGCATCATTTCATAATGTTCAACCATGCGCTTTAATCAAACGCAAAATAAAATATTCCCGAACGCCTCATTCCTGCGTCTCGTAATTCAAACCGTGTGCACTTTAATTACCGCGTCTTACATCACTGCGCTTATTTACCCACTATGCATTTACACATTTTACCATATGGGTTACTTATAATTCGCTGATTCTTAACAAGTTAACCACTTGTGTCACAAATATTATCAGCTCACATGACATGATAATGCATTTTCAATATTTTGTTATTCTTGCGTAATAACATTTTAACTCCCATTACAAGACATCAGTCTTTCATAATAATTAATACTCCGTCATTTTATTTGTTCTCCGACTTTAAACCAAAAGTCCGTTATTCCGTTATTATGAGAATATGTCTCCTTTAAAAATCACGATGAAACGCGTTTCAAAACAAAACTAAACAAAACAACGATTGACTCATATTCCGCATAAATCATTTCAACTTAATTTCCAGTGATAAAATCCAAATGTCTTATGTAATCTATTATAACGCCATGTCTCATTACACAACTAAATAAGCTCTGTTGTCGATTACTTGGCTGCGTTAACCACACATTTATTACCAAGAATACAAACAGATATAAAACTTTGCTCTTTGCCATGAACCCATGAATCTCAAAGAGTCAATATCAACCTACCAATTCATCCCTAACGACGGGAGAAAAATATAATCAATGATGTTGTAATATGACAATAAATACCATAAGACATTTTTCAATTATCAAAACTTATAATTTACGTGTTTTTATTGCCATCGTCTTCTTGAGTCATTTTGACAGAAAATAAAACGTAACAACATTAAATAATGGACCAACTGTTTATGTAATTCCAACAGTAACATACAAAAATTGAAATAAAAATCGACACATCTTTGTTACTGATATTAACAAAACATTGCCATTAACGGTACAAATTAATATTTGAAGATCTATTCCGAAACGCTTGATTGTAAGTAAACGCATTTTCATTTATTTTGAAAAATAAAACGCACTAAAATATTCATTTAAATTCTGCAATTTTTATTTTCATCTCTCCCTCTCTTCTTTTTAATTAAATAAAATACGTGTAGCATCAATGCATTATTATTATTATTATTATTAGTAATTATTATTATTATTATTATTATTATTATTATTATTATTATTATTATTATATTATTATTATTATTATTATTATTATTATTATTATTATTATTTTGCCGTTCTATAATATATTGTTTTCACTTTTGAATATAATATATTGCCCTATATATCTATATTTTTTTTTTAATTTCCTTTTCTATCTGTGACTCT
>NC_088372.1:35222296-35224796 GCF_034508935.2 Berghia stephanieae
ACATAACATGAGTTATTTCCCTTGTTACACCGAATGACAAATATCCCCAAAACATGAATGAAAACAACAATAAATGAAAGAGTAAAAGATGAGATTACAAAAAATAAAACATTTCCACAGAGCCCCAAACACACACACACACACACACACACACACAAACACACATATTCACACCCCTCGCGCACGCACATATACAAATACACACACACACACACACACACAAAACGTCCATGACTCAGCGGTATCACTATCAGGATTTGTCTTGAAAAAGTCCCCTGAGAGGTTGCATTTTATGAGTGGCCAATAAATGAGTGACAAAATAATCCTAAAACTATCACATTGTATCCTCGGGTAAAGTACTTCACTTATACCACCTCACTTGATTCAGGCATGAATGTGTACCCGACTATTAGCCATGATGGATACTGTTAAAGATCTAAAACAAAATAGGCTGCTTTACAGCCAATTGTACTGCAAGAAATGGAGATTTGGTTCCATATAGTTCTGGGAATAAATACAGCATTGTGAAGCACACTCTGCTTCCTTGTGAATCCGCGGAGATTTGCTGTAAACTTACATTATACGTATTTTCTTAATAAACAATATAAATATCACACAATGCAAGAAAACAAAAACTTACTGTGAGTCCTTAGCGCCGACATCCTCATCATTCTGATGCTTGTTCATCTGTTCCTCTGGGATAATGAGATCATCGTCCAGATACATCCCATGGCGGTTTCCAACTGTACCAATCCCAGAATCACCTCGTGAAGGGGGCGGAGGTGCTCCTGGATGATCTGTAAACCCAGCACCTCTACTACCACTACCACTACCACCGCTGACAATACCACTACTGTTCACACTAGCTTTAACACTGGGTGGAGGTGTCTTTGGAGGAGGGGGAGCTGCTCTACGAGGCACCGGCAATGGAGGTCTTGATGGGATGGCTGGCTTTTTCAAGATGGTGTTTTCATTGCTTTGTTGTTGATGTTGCTGCTTCTGCTGTTGCTGCTGCTGTTGTTGTTGTTGTAATATAACTTTCTGAGACATACGTATGGAAGATGGTGAGGTAGCTTCATGGTAAGATGGTGGATCTGTGGCCTCGTGATAGGATGGAGGGGGTAGGTCAGGGGCCGTACTGGATGTCACTGCAGCTGATGATGACACTGGAGGATCGCACAGAGCATCATTAGATGATGATAACAATGATGACATTGACGATGATGCAGATGAAGTGGGAAGTTCTCCACTCACAGCGACCCCTGCTCTTAGAGATGATGCAGGCATTGAAGCATGTTGCACTTCTGCATGGCTGATCTCCATGGCTTCATCTACCTCTGGCATCACATTTTTCTGACCTTCATCGCCACCAATGACCTCCTTAGACCTTCTGCGGGATGACGCATCTCTGGCTGCCTCTTCCCCATACAGAAATCTCATCCGGGCCATAGCAGCTGTCTCGGAATGGTTTTGTTGGGGGCTTCTTCTGCGTGTGATGCGTTCCTGCATCTCCCCATCACTCTTCTTAATGTCGTCTGGGGACCCCAGGTTGGCTAAGTACGAATCTGCCTTCTCCAAGGCTTTTTCTATATCTTCCCGGCTCAAACGTTTGCTGGCAGGGGTGTGGGCAGAGGCGGTGGCTGTAGTTCTAGGGGTGTCACTCTCATTTTCAGCACCGTCCGGAATTCGCTGTTGTGTAAAACCTTGAGTTTTAGATCTTAAATTGACCCTGGATGGTGATGAGGATGATGATGAATGAGACGAGGAGTCCCCGCCAATGTCTCTTGGAATCTTTCCCTGCCTGGAATGTAATGATGACGAGGATGTTTGTGAAGATGAAAGACTGGAAGAAGGGGGAGCTTGAGCACTGGCGAAACTGTCCCTCATGATGACATCCTCAACAACTTGGTGGCTCTCTTCACCATCAACAGCAGAATTTCCGCTTCCTCCAAGACTGCTGTTACTACTAGTCCTGGCTCGCTTTGGTTTAATAATATCTTCCTCCCTTTCCAATTGCTTTGAAGATTTTAAAATGATATCCGTAGCTCTGTCCAAACTGTTGTCGGATAAAGCCTCTGTCTTACTTAGAGAGTCTGATGACAACAAATTGTATGAATGTGAGGGAATGCTGGACGAAGACGTAGACGATGACTCCCTGACATCCGAAGTTGATTGAGTCTGACGAGTGTCTTTAGAAAGATTATTTTGCTTCCAAGAGCTTTCAAGGTGAGCAGGAGAGACAGTGGTAGGAGACAATAATGGTTTTGCATGCTGGTTGTAAGTAGGTGTTGCTGATGTTTTGCGCTTAGAAGTGGAGGAGCTCGCTCCAGCTTTCTCCTTCTCCATCTTTTGCCGGTTTTCTTCCTCCATACGAGCGAAAAGAGCTCGGGTAAGATTAAACCGTTGTACATGGCTGGTGGGCTCTCTGATGGAGTCTGGAAGGCTAAAGCCCGAATCGGTGGAGGAATTGTTGGATTTTGTTCCTTCCAGCGTTGTTCTC
>NC_088372.1:35229796-35239796 GCF_034508935.2 Berghia stephanieae
TTTTACGGCGCTTGCAACACATTTAGGTCATATCAGCGCTAGCAAAAAGGAAGATAATGGGATAGTAAAAAGTTATAGAATTACAATTAAAGCACATAAGAATAAGCAAGACAAAGGGGAATTGGTTCAAATAGAGAACAGATGTAACTTAGTTTGAGATCACTAAATTTCTCATCCAGACACAAGCACAGATCCCAGCCAAGAGGAACACACTCAATTGTTTACAAATCAAACATGTTGTGTAAAAGAAAAAAACAAACTAATACAGTGCATGAGAGATGATTTAAAAGGGGGGAAAATATCATCTCTCAAAACCAACTATACATTTGACTGTTTCCCTCCCAGCCAGGGTATCCGGCCAGGGCCAGGACATAACAAAGTAATCTCATTCCAAGACAAAGACAGAAAGCAAGTTGGAAAAAAGATATAGAGGGATAGAAGACAGTTAGTACCTCCCTAATCACTATGGGAGGTCAGGAACCCCACCCAGCCACACAGAAAGAAAGAAAGAAAAAAAAAAAGAGAGAGAGAGAGAGAGAATAAAGAGAGAGAGAGAGGAGAGAGGGAGAGAGGGGCACATAGAGAGAGAGAGAGAGACGAGAGAGAGAGACGAGAGAGAGAGAGAGAGAGAGACGAGAGAGAGAGAGAGAGGGGGGGATGACAAATAGATAGAGGTTGTAGAGATCTGAGGAAAGGGGTGAGAATCGAAGAGGAAGTAAAATAGATAAAGAAAGGGGGGAGGAAATAGGGAGAAAAAAAGAACATTGTTATGCGCGCACACGCACAAGAATACATGTTGACTACACACACACTTACACACACACAAAAAACTTTCAGTAAAACACACAACAAACGACTCATTTTCCGGATGTCAACACAAGCAGCAGGTAAGCGTCACAAACAAGCACACAGGTTGTTACATATTTATATAAACTGGAGAGTGGACAAACGTGGGCACACAAACATAAACGCACACACACACACACACACACACACATACACACATTATGCATTGTGACGGGTTGTGACAGTGGCAAAGACACACACAATGACTAACACTAAAAGACGCATAATACTAAAGATAGTTCGAAGATGACTGTCACAGTAAAGGTTGTTCACAATTATCTTATTAAATTTTATTTTATTAAGAACTGAATTCATCTCACTCCAGTTATATTTCGGTAGGCTTAGATAAACTTTACCTTCTAATATTAGATCGTCTTTCCTTTTATAGCCTTCCCTCGAATTAATTTCTAATTAGTGAATACTTTTCGTTCTACATTCTGTCACGTAGCCACTTATTATAAAAGCTGATAGGTCTAACATTCGACACTCACTTTCTCTCCACAATCTATGCCGGACGGCCAGTCGCTCTATTCCTTCTATATACTGTAAGATTTTTATCTTTTGGGACTTTGTAGATATTATATCTAAACCATTAAGACGCCGGAGCTTTTAACTTTGATTGTATAAACTTCAAGGATCAAACCCGAGCCCGCTGTCAAAGGATTACATATTAAACCATTACCAATTGCCTGGAAGTGGAATTTTACGAGTCCGATCCTGTTATCAGAGGAATAGATCATCCAAGCCCATCAACTGCCTGGAAACGTAAACTTACGAACCTGACATATTATCATAAGTTACGTAAAATATTCATATCTCTATTTGTAACTGCCACGATCACTGTTTATCTCTTTTAATTAAATTTCATCATTATTTTTATTTCATTGTAAACAAATCGTTAATTGTTTTTCATTTATAGTAACTAGTAAATTCTGGGGCCTCATTCTACATATATCTTTATGCATAGTCGAGTAGCTCTTTACTCACTTGAGACCATGACATTTTGGAGGGGACACATATAAAGAATTGAATTTATTTAGTTACTTATATTTATTTCATCTAACTTTAAAGTTTAAATTGTAAAACTCTTAATTGCCCCACTTGATCATATTTTAATTGAACTCCCTATTTACAGGATTAATTTTTTTTTCTTTTTCATTTCTTCATTTAAATGGAATAGCAATTTATCCATTCATTCTTTCATTCAAATTGAATAGCATTTTATTGATTCATTCCTTCATTCATTTATTCATTTATAAATTATTCATTCATTCATTGTTCATTCATTTATTCATTCATTCATTCATTCATTCATCCATTCATTCGTTTATTCACTCATTTATCCAATCATTCATACATTTATTCCTCCCTTCATTCTTTCATTCATACATTATCCATTCATTCATTCATTCATTTATTCACTCAGTTTTTCATTCATTCATTCATTCCTTGTCCACTTTGTTATTATATCACTCATTTCATTTTGTTGTTTGCCTCATTCATGAATTGTTTTCAATATGTTTACATTCCATAACGATTCATTCACCTATCATCCAATCACTCAGTGTTGTGAACACATTTTGTAACTATTGTACATCTTACGATATTTTATTGTTTTGTATTTCAGACATCACTGTTAAACACTCTTCAATGCCTAATTACAATTGTTGAACAACCATTGAACAAGAGAGAGGTCCCAGCCACGAACTGAGTTGGTAAATATATCCTTCATTATTCTCTTTTACATGAGTTGGGCATCACATAGTAACTATAGACATCGTGATTTGTTTTGCATAGTGATTTGTTTTAAATGCATTTTTGGCATATTACTGTTACCGAAAACCACTTATATATTATGTTCTGAAAAGTGAGTCTTTAAAAACTAAATAATAATAAAAGGAGTCTACTAGCCGTCGTGTTATATTTAGTGATAGATAACTTGGGGTTATTTTGGCATCCTATTATTGTTATCACACTCTAGTATATTAGCGTCATTGCGAATAATTGTACACAAACTAACGACGAGTCACACACATTGGTGATACATTTTTCGTAGTAACATAGTTTAGAGTACACGCGATTGACACATTGTTATTGACACAAGTCATAATAACTCCGCATTGTATTGACACATTGCTTTATAAGATATAACGATAAAAGGCATCAAATTCAACATACATAATAAGTTGAAATAAGAGAGAGAGATTTCTAAAAATAGAACAGTTCATTCCAGTAAGTGTAAATAAATAAAACAGTCAGTAACAGTATCCTGTCAATATAATATATATAAAACATCGTAACTAATTTATTGCAAAAATGGAAGCATATAAAAGATACTAAAGTCTCGCAAAGGACTTAGAAATACCCAGGAAAGGATATTTTCATGGTGCGAAGAGAAAATAAAAGAAGAAAAAGAAGAAAGAATTCGTAGAGAAGAAAATGAAGAAAGAATTCGTAGAGAAGAAAATGAAGAAAGAATTCGTAGAGAAGAAAAAGAACATGAAGAAAGAATACGTAGAGAAGAACGAGAAGAAAGAGTCCAAGAAAGGAAACTAAAAAGACAAATAGCTTTAGCAGAAGAAGAAACCAAAAGGACCCAAATGATGCTGGAAATTGAAAAAACAAAAACCGGTCATGAAAGAAAACATAATAATAGTGATGAATTTTTCGTGAAACTTCCACGCATGCCAACATACGATGAACGCTCAGACTGTCTAGAATCCTTATTACACCGATTCGAAGTTCAGGCTAAAGGTTATCGTTGGCCAGAAAGCAAATGGGCCACAGCCTTGATTAACTGCTTATCTGGAGAACCGCTAAAAGTTTTCTATACCTTAACAACTGAAGATGCAGATGATTATGGTAAAATTAAAGACGCTCTACTAAAAAGATTTAGATTAACGGAAGATGGTTACCAGGAAAGGTTTCACACTGCAAAACCGGAAAGTGGAGAAGACTTTAATACATTCGTGAACCGAATTACTCAATTTCTAAATCGGTGGCTTGAGTTGGCAAACGTAAAACAAGACGACTTTGCAGGCCTTTACTATCTCACGCTGAAGAATCGAATCTATCAAGCTTGCAACCCAGATTTAGTCGCATTCTTTAAAGAGAGAAAGCCAGAAAACTTGGACAAATTAAAAATCTACGCAGAAAACTTTAACAGCGCACATCCATTGACACCCCTTAGCAGAACATTGAAGGAACCATACTACGCTGCTGCTGCTCAGAGTCCAGGTACACCTAAAGTTCAGTACTCAAATAGAACGAGCCGATCAATCACTCGGAACACGCAAGTGAAACAAGATGATCATAGTAACAAACCATGGAACAAACAGTTCAATAGAGACCATAGCCGACCCTATCAAAACAAAACAAGAAATAGCACTGACAATAATACTGAGTATAAGAAAACCAACAAACCTATAATTAAATGTCAATATTGTGGAATGAAAGGCCAAACAGCAGACAAATGTTACAAAATCGTGGGATATCCGAAAGAAACTGCAAATGCATCACTCCAAACAAGTGTAAACAATCAGACACGAGTAATGTCAGGAGAAAATATAAATGTGTATTGCGTGAAAGGTATGTCACTTTTAACACAAACTCACAAGTCAGGATCGCTATTTTTTTGTGAAGGCAAAGCTAATGGAACTGATTGCAAAATATTGAGAGACACAGGATGCAGTACAGTAGGAATAAAAGCATCTTTGATCAATGACGAAGACAAAACTGGAAAAACGGTACAATGCATCACATTCAGTGGCACAGTCGAAACCTTTGAAACAGCTAATGTGTACATAGAAACCCCATACTATACAGGAATAGTGGAATGCTGTATACTTCCCAACCCCGTCGCTGATGTTATTGTTGGCAATATAAAAGGTCTTAAAGACAACCCAACAGATGTAAAAGAATGGTCATTAACCCAAGAAACAGCTTGTCTAGCAGAAACAAGAAAGATGACTAAGACAACAGAGAAGCCAATGACTATTTCTCTAGAACCACAACAATTTGACAGGAACAGGTTCATTGAAGAACAGAAAAAGGACCCGACTTTAACATCATATTTCAATATCGCAAACAAAGGGACGAAATCAAAAGTTGAATACATCATTGAAAAAGATATTCTGTTCAGGTTACATAGGAAAAGAAACAAAATAGCTAAACAACTGGTCACACCGAGTATTTACAGAAACAAAATCCTTGGAATAGGGCACGATTCAATAACTTCTGGACATCTTGGGAGCTCTTCCACATTGAAGAGAATATCCGAGAATTTCACATGGCCTGGAATTACTAAAGACGTCCGAGAATATGTGAAATCGTGTGACACATGCCAAAGAAGAGTCGCAAAAGGCAGAATACCGAGATTGCCATTAGAGACAACCCCAGTTATTGAAAAAGTTTTTCAAAAAGTTGCAATTGACATTATGGGCCCTTTAACAAAATCAGATAGAAACCATACACACATACTAACACTAGTCGATTACGCAACCAGGTGGCCAGAAGCGATAGCATTGAAATCAACTACATCGGATCACATAGCTGAAGCATTGATGACAATTTTTATTAGAATAGGCATACCAAATGAGATACTGTCGGACAATGGACCCCAATTTACATCACATATGATGCATGGAACCATGAAACTCATGGGAATCCAACACTCATTCACAACTCCCTACCACCCCCAAGCAAATGGTCTTTGTGAAAGATTTAATGGCACTCTAAAGAATATGTTAAGAAAAGTGTCAGCAGAAAAACCAGATGATTGGGACAGATACTTACCAGCAATCCTATTTGCATATAGAGAAATACCCCAAGAATCTACAGGCTACTCCCCATTTGAGTTGATGTATGGACGATCACCTCGCGGCCCGATCAATATAGTAGCCGACATTTGTAAAGGGAATGAGGAGGACAATAACGAAATTATGTTTGCTTACGAATATGTAAGAAACCTGAAAGACAGAATAGAGGACACGTGTAAGCTAGCACAGGAATCCGTCACTAAAAAAGCAGAGAAATACAAGGAATACTCCGATCGAAAAAGCAAGTCAAGAAAATTTGAGATTGGTGACAAAGTACTAATACTCTTACCCGATGACTCGAGTAAACTTTTAGCTACATGGAAAGGACCATTCAAAATAACAGCAGTAAAATCTAATGTTAATTACGAGATTAAAATTAACAACACAACAAAGACATTCCATGCAAATATGCTAAAAAAGTATTTTGATAGAGACACAGTGTCGCAACCTATGTTTACTAATATCGAAGCTTCAAATGCAGGATTAATCATACCGTTGGTCATGGGACACAGACACCCGAGACAGAAAAAC
The DNA here is from genome assembly GCF_034508935.2 of Berghia stephanieae. Taxonomy (NCBI): domain Eukaryota; kingdom Metazoa; phylum Mollusca; class Gastropoda; order Nudibranchia; family Aeolidiidae; genus Berghia; species Berghia stephanieae. The sequence goes on from NC_088372.1 coordinate 35,235,991, forward strand.
AAACAAAAATCGCACAATTGCAACCACCTAAGACAAAAAAAGAAGTACGCAAAGTACTTGGGCTCCTAAATTTTTACAGGAAATACATTTACAACTTCGCGCACATCGCGACACCGCTAACAAATCTGACAAAGAATGGGTCACCGAACAAAATTGTTTGGACAGAAGCGTGTCAGAATAGCTTTAACCAATTAAAGGCATTACTCTGTTCAGAACCAATTCTTAAATTACCCGACATGTCAAAAGAATTTGTTGTAAGAACTGACGCGTCTGATAAGGGCATCGCAGGTGTACTATTACAGGAGCATGAGGGAACTCTAATGCCTTGCTTATATGCAAGCAGAAAATTATTGGACAGAGAATCACGATACTCTGTAATAGAGCGTGAAGGACTGGCCATCGTCTTTGCTTTAAAGCATGGCTTACTCTACTCAGGCCTCCCGATTATGCAGGCAGTTAAAAATGTGGAGGCGAGAATGCCAACCCATTAAAGGAGGGAGTAAAAAGTAACATCCCTAAACTTGGATTAGGTTTTAAAGAAAGAGGGAAAATTATATTTAACACCACAATCATTATATTGTGTTTTTTTTTCAATTGCGAAATGTACTAGAATTAATATTAGATAAATACTTTAAATTTTATTATTGTTTTTTCCTGTATAAATCTTATCGGAGGAGGAAAAGAGAACGGCATGTTTACTGCCGCAAACAAAATGGCAGCCTCCTATCGGTGTCAATTTCAAATTACTGTTGTGTCTAATTTGTATTATTTCACTTTGGATTACTTTTCCTCATATCGTATGCAAGTATAACTTTATTTGTTTATTATTTTACCTGCTTTTTAAATTGAATTAACTTTATAATCAAGATTGCTAGTCTAGTCTAACTCTGTTCGCTTACTCTTCTCTGACTGACTCAAAGTGAAAGTAAAGAGACTTCTTAGAATATAAGTTGTCTTCGTCTGCATTAGGTCCCATAATTATAATACAGGTCTAGACTAAACATGGGGAGAAAATGTTGTGTTACGGGTTGCCATTCAAATCAACTGATAAAATTACTGTTTATAGACTTCCTAAAAATTTAGAAGAACGTGAAAGGTGGATGAAAGCAATACCCCGTGACAATATCCCAAACACATCAAACACTGTTGTTTGCATCAAACATTTTCCTGAAGGGTTTGAAACAATTTCAGTCAAAGGAAGATTAAGACCAAAAGACCCTCCTTCTATTTTTGATAACATTCCAAGAAGTTTAGTACCAACACCACCACCACTTCCTAGAACAACTACAAAGTCAAGCTCAGCGATACGTTGTCATCAACCAGATGAATTGAATGAATTTATTAAACAAGATGTTGTAGACTTTGATACTTTGTGCTCTTCTATAGCTGGTCGACAATTTCCTTGCGAGATTAATTCTTTTGTAAGCAACAATTGTTTATTCATACAATCAACAGATTACTTGCATTCTTCTGGCATTCCAAGGTTTATGTTAAAAATCAACCCTGATCAAAGCTTCGATGGATATCACGCAGGAGTAAAAACATCAATAACACCGCTTTCAAGAAACAGGATTACAAAAGTTGCACGATGGTCACAACTTGAGGCTTCTTTAGATTATCTTAATTCTTTGGAACTGAATCACAAAAAGTCTTTGTTTAGAACAATGTTCAACTTTGAATACAGTTGCAGTAAAACATGTGAAATATTCACCTGATATCATAGTACGAGCTTTTGAATATTTAGCTACTTCCCGATCTTTATATAATCGTCTTCGTGAGGATTTTGGTTTACCAAGCCAAACCACCCTAAACAGAATATCATCTAAAGTAAACAATACCAGCGATTTAACTTTTTTAACAAGTGTCTTTTCTTCCTTAGAGGAACAGCAAAAAAAATATATTTTATTGATAGATGAAGTCTATGTTAAACCTCTCCTAACATATCATGGAGGAAAACTGTTCGGAAAATCTGTTAATAAGCCAGAAGAACTTGCAACAACAGTTTTAGGGTTTATGTTAGTTTCACCTTTTGGTGGTCCATCATATTTAATTAAAATGCTGCCTGTGCGTAACCTGGACTCACAATTTATGTTTGATCAAACAAATGAGCTATTGAATAATATAAAAAAGCAGGTGGAACTGTAGTATCTATCATTTGTGATAATAATAGAATCAATCAATCGTTTTTCAAATTATTTTCTTTAGAATCTCCTTGGAAGACAACCGACAATATATTTTTATTATACGATTTTGTACATATAGTTAAAAACATAAGAAATAACTGGCTCACAGAAAAAACGGGACAACTTGTTTTTGAGGATAATGGAGATGAATTTACAGCTAAATGGGAACACATACAGAAACTACAGCAAATGGAAGATGAAAGTCTAGTGAAGATGTCAAAATTAAATTATCAGTCTGCTAATCCCAAACCTATTGAGAGACAAAAAGTTCAAACCTGTCTGAATGTTTTCTGTGAGGAGACTAAGGTAGCATTAATAGAACACCCTGGAATGCAAGATGAAAATGTGGACGGAACAGTAAATTTTATATCTAAGGTAATTGAATTTTGGAAAATTATGAATGTAAAATCACGCTTTGAAGACAAACGATTCAAAGATCCATTACGCGCAGCCATTTCTACTGATAAAGATTTAGGATTAAAAATACTTAAGGATTTTTCTGATTTTGCTTCTCAATTACAAAGCCAACAGGGTAAAAGAGAGAAAAAATTTACTCGTGATACTTCTTTAGCCATTCAACATACATGTAAAGGAATTATTGAACTAACAAAGTATTTATTGGAGTCTTCTGAATATGTTCTTCTTGGAAAATTTACAACTGATCCCATAGAAAAAGCTTTTGGTAAATTGAGACAAGGCAGTGGTGGTACTTATTTCATTAATGTCCAGCAAATTCTTGAAAAAGTTAATATCTTTCAAACTAAATTACTACTTCGTCTACGTTTTGATATTGACGAGCTTTCTTCTGAGTCAGGTCATTCTTGTGACAAATGTGGATTTGTGTGGTCAGAAGAAGTTTGTGAAATTGTTGACAATTTGCCAGATCTAGAATCTTCCGTCAAAGATGAAGTAAAACAAAGTTTAGTATACATTGCTGGTTATGTCACACGTAAGGATCACGCAGGTGAAGAGGAGGACATTTTATTTAGCTATTTTAATAAGTTTGGATCTTATACATCAAATTTAGACAGAGGGGGTTTGAAGAAGGCAAATGATTTAACCTGTCAGTGGACAATTTTTTCCTACATTATTTTTCAGTCTATTGCAAACAACGTGTGTCGAAATTCATTAAGTAATACTTTGTATAAAATTTCGGAAATGTTTGATTTTCAAATTAAAGAGCACCACTGTAACATATTGAGCAACATATTGCTTAACAATTACTGCAAGTTGTCCAACATGCCATCTGACAAGGAGCCAAAACAAAAGATTTTAAAGCTATCATAGAGGTAAATCTTGTATTCAAATTCTTTTTATTATTTTTTTCTCAAAAATAATATTTCTGGCTTTTTAAATGGCTTATAGTACTCATACAGTGCCTAAATGAGTATATTAATGATTTTATTAGATAACTGCATTGTTTACCATTAAAAACCCAACTGTTAAGATAAACCTGTTATCGCCTCCACATTTTGTCTACTGCCGCACGTTGGTCAGGCCTGAGTAGAGTAAGCCATGCTTTAAAGACATTCAGCAGATATCTACTGCTAAAAGAGTTTGTGGTCGAAACGGACCATAAACCACTCACGTACATAAGAAATAACAAAATGAATAATAGTAGAG
>NC_088372.1:35244796-35287296 GCF_034508935.2 Berghia stephanieae
TCGTACCAATAAGGTCGCAGGTTCAAACCCCACCACCGCCGCGAAAAATTTTTTATTCTCTATTGTCTTCTGGCACTTTTCTACTCACTTCATATCTTGTTGTTACCAACATAAGTGCCTGCTCCACTCACTTTTCATACTTATAGTTACAGCTACAGTTACAGTCTAGTAACCCACATAATTACAAAGTACAGTTTATATATCTTCAACCCCCCCCCCCCCCCCCCCCCCTCGCCTTTCTCACTCTTCTCCAACCTTGTCATCCCTCTTTATCCCCATCAATTACATTATACTTATAACCCCCCCCCCCCCTTTTTTTTTAACACACACACACAAACACACACACACACACATACACACACACACACACACTTCTAACCACTAACTTCCTTCCTTTAACATCCCCCCCCCCCCTTTAACACACACACACACACACACACATACACTTCTAACCACCAACTTCCTTCCTTCCTTCCTTTAAACGACCGACCAGCTCTTCTGGTCAACCCAGTTCCTTCCAATATTGCCTTTGCACCACCAGTTTACAGTGAAAGCTTATTAAACCGGCGTGGCTGGGATTTCAGCAAGATTACAGAAATACATTCGCTTTCGGGGTCAGAGGAGCGCTCATCCAATCCAAGTTGAGATATTCGTAAAAATATGAGGTTGTAACGAGGTCCACGTATTAGCCGGTCTGATAACGGAGCGCGATATGGGCTTGTTTCAAAGTAAGATAAGATATACTTTATTGATCCTGAATGGAAATTATCATGTTACATATCATTCATCGTTATATTTACACAGATTAATACAATGTCAAGAACTAGTTAAAAGAAAATACGAAGCTAATTTAAAACAAAATAAACATCAAATATAATAAAATATTGATAAAATAAACAACAGGAACAAACAAAGCTATAAAAATCGGACATGAAAATGGTTGTAATGGAAATACTTTGCGTTGGGTTGAGAGTAGTCCCATTACAGTAATGAGCCCATAACAATTTGGGTTATCAGACCTGTAAATAAGTAAACGTTTGGCTTCACCGAAAGGTTATTTTTAAAATCCCATTAGACTAAATTAGACATCAATTAAATATCAATAAAAATTATCATTATATTTTCAAAGTAGAGAAATTGGTGGCGACAAAAATATTCCACAGAGATTTAAAAAAAAAAAAAAACTTTGGTGTCTTTGTGTGTAGAATGTTCAAAAATGACCTTTTGGCGACACCACTGCGATTCTATGAATTACTCATTATTGATCTCTACTTGTGTCCAAACGTTTAGGATAAAACTTTTTCGAACATCCTCAAATAATGTTGCTCCATGAAGCCTGTGTGAGATAACCCATCAGTGAAAATCTTAGCTCCAGATTCTCCACAAAGACGAACAGTGTGGACGTTTTGGATTTCGCCTTTATCAAGCAGACAGGATGATCAATATTAGTCACTAAAGCCATGAATACATTCTAGTCTTATAATAATCATCACGACCTTGTGTTCAGTGTCTGATTGATTGACCCGTCTGTTGATAAAGAAAAACCTGAGAGGAAACGTATCAATCTTGGCCCACCAGGTAAAACGAACTCTCCGCTCCCAAAATATGAGAAACAGGCATATGTGAGTGTGGCGAAGGAGAAGAAGACATCCGCCATATTATACTCCAGACTTGTCGAAAGTACTCCACAGCAGGAAAGGATGTTGACCTGGCACTGTACCAAACCTCTGCAGACAAAACTACATGAGCCCCTGACTGAACTGAGGATGACAGCGGCGTTCCTTCATCAACTAGACATTCAGACATGAGGACACTTTGATGGGGAACGAAGAAGAAGAAGAAGAAGAAGAAGAAGAAGAAGAAGAAGAAAACAACTACAGTGTAACGAAGTGTAACTATTCAAAATCCATCTACGTATGACTGCCTTGGTATAACAAAAAGATTGAAAAATCGCTGTAGTAACCCAGAAAATGACATACAAACCACATAGAGAGAAGCACATCAAGTGTCTAAACACAAACATACATGTATACAGGCGCACGCACACACAAAACACATATATTATTCACACAAACGCACTCACACGTCTATAGAAGGGGACGGAGAGTGGGCTGGGCGAGGGAAATAAGGGGGGGGGGGGGGAAGAATCCAAATGGCAAATAACATGACATAATAAATGTTTACATAAAACACACGACAAGGAACAAACTGATTCTTCTTACTTCGCCAAAAACTCTCATGGACACGAACACACACACACACACACACATGCAAACACACGCACATACATACATACATACATACATACATACATACATACATACATACATACCTACATACTACATACATACATACATACATACATACATACATACATACATACATACATACATACATACATACATACATACATACATACATACATGCATACATACATAACTCAAATACAACTGCAAACACTCGAGCGCACGAACATGTGGAGAGAGAGAGAGAGAGAGAGAGAGAGAGAGAGAGAGAGAGAGAGAGAGAGAGAGAGAGAGAGAGAGAGAGAGAGAGAGAGAGTAGAGAAATCAAAGACAACATTCCACCATGACACTCCAAGTGGTAGCCTACATTGAGAACAATGACCTCACACAGTGTCCACACAACACCACACCACACAGCTGGGAAAACAGCCCGTCTATATCAATGGCCACCTTACCTACTCCTGGTCCTCCTACGATGACATCATAACTTTTTTATAGATAGTATGCAGAGGACGTCACTCAGGTCTCTGTTATTGTTTTTTGCCATCCGCGTTTATGAGTAATACTCACTGGACTGTATTAACCCGACTATAAACGTTCATGGATACACCAGTTTTGTGTGTTGGTCCGTTATACTTCCGGATGGCAATGTTATGAGCTTCTTCGCCAAGCGCATACTATCTATATATTCTCCGTTCTTTCATTTTGGCCAGAAACCTTTTTTCTTCATATCGATAGATCAAAATGACAACAACTATGTCAGAGAGTGTAGTTAAACACGAGACTTGTAAAGATGTGTAAGACTTGTACGTTCCTTACAACGGCCTCACACCGTGTCAACACACTCATAAACATGGAAAAACTGGCTTTGTGTTTTGGTATCACGAATGTTCAAACCTTTCAGTACACTTGATTAATCATCTATAATTTTTTATTCTTTCTTTCTCTTTTTATTTATTTCCGAGACCTCTGAAAAACAGTCTCCGGGTTTCGACTTTGAAAAAAACATTAGGAGTCGTCTTAATAATAATAACAACAACAACAACAACAACAACAACAACAATAATAATAATAATAATAATAATAATAATAATAATAATAATAATAATAATATAATAATAAATAATAATAATAATAATAATAATAATAATAATAATAATAATAATAACAATAATAATAATGCTTTTTTTAAAAATGGTTCTTGCCAAAAAATATGTTTAATGGTTTAGTTAGTGCTTCCGTACTCGCGAGAAATAAACGTATATTTAAAATTTTGGCCCAAAAAACTGGTCCTTCAAATATCAATAGATGAAAATGCCCCTCATCTTGGCAAAAACTCTCAAACCTGGGACTTCGCGTTCTTCCTTAAAGTCCCAGATTTAAGGAGCTATTGCCAAGATGGGGGTCATTTTACTGGATCGATATTTGAAGGACCAGTTTTCTGGTCGTAATTTTAAATATTTGTTTAGTGTGTGTGTGTGTGTGTGTGTGTGTGAGTGTGTGTGTGTGTTTTCCCCCGAGTACGACAGAGTGGACAACAACACTTGTACCACCCTTGTTGTATGCATTCACTTTATGTATTTCACAACATAAAAAATCCCATCACAACAGTCATGCATGACAGCATCTCATCGGCGGTCAGGTCGTAGTTTTGTGTCATAATACATATATATACACACACACACACACACACACACACACACACACACACACACTATATATATATATATATATATATATATATATATATATATATATATATATATATATATATATATATATATATATATATATACACTTGTTTTTTGTTTTCAATATCGATGTAATTCACGGGTTGGTGGCTTAATGGGAAAGACAGTCGCGGTTGGAGGGCCGTGGGTTCGATTGCCGGCTGTGCATGGGTTCATGGTCGGAGTCTCACCGTCGGCGAAGTGAAGTGGAGTCATTAAATAATTTAAAAAAAAAAAAAAACACGATTGCACCAAATTCATGTATAAATTCTGTCCCTGGCGACAAACAGCATCTCTGTTCAGAGGCAAAACAAAAAACAAAAATAATAATAAATGTAACAACACCTTAATGGCGTGATGTATCGTCCCTTTGGTTATGTTGGCTCAGTAACACATTATAGACCGCTATGAACACATAATGGATAGTATTGCGCTAATTGAGGGTCCCGATCGTGCAGTTGATAGAACACAAGCACCGCTAGAACATGGAATCCTATCGATTCCGTGTGCAGTCCAGATATTTTTTTCTGCCCCCCCCCCCCCCCCCCACCCTCCCCTCAGGCCCTATCCGCCCAAAAGTGATTTGGTAGCCTGGTCTGTTTGATCGGGCGGGAAGTACTTGGCCAGTCACCGGGGTCCTATCTAGAAGGAAACTAGCAATTTATTTTGCTCGTTTAACGCTGGAGAAACCGGGATAAACTCCGGCTCCACGGGCCTTATGGCTCTGAGAGATTTATTGCGCTAAATTTTAAAGTTCAATAAGACAGCGGTAACTATAACTATGGCGGTATTAAGAGGTTTAACGGAAAAGATAATGATAGTAACGGGGCTGTTATCAAGGGACCTGGAGGAATAAATCAGATGGTTATAAGATTAACGTCAGTGTCGTACTACATACAGCATGGTCTTTCTAACGTATTGGAATTGTGCTATCTGTAATACTGAACTTTTAAATCTTTATTACTTTTTTTTTAAATATTATATATATATATATATATATATATATATATATACAACGTGACGATGAGCGCTATCATGACTATACAACAACAATGATTGATCTCAAAACGGGTGCATGAAACAGTGCCAGACAAAGCTGAGAGAAAAATACAAGAACAAAAATCGTATTATTTGTTGGGATGTTTTTATTTTTATTTGAGGTTTTTTTTGTTTTTTTTTTTTTTTGGGGGGGTATTTTTCTCTCTCCTTTGTCTAGTACTGTTTTATACATTCTGCATCAGATCGTTATCTTAAACCAGTACCTCCTCTGGAATTTGTCACTTCGATCTATATACATATTATAATAACAGTAAGGTAATAGGGCAGACTTATCAAGAAAACTGGAAGAATCAATCAAGCAGGGGCGTGGCTAATTTGGTTAATTTGGTGCCTGGCACCACATCCACCTTTTAAAAATGGATTATAGCATTTTTTTAAAATATCAAAACTGAGAAATGGTATACACTGCCTCTTGCTTATTTGAGGAAGCCTCGCCAGTCTAACACAGTGTATTTTCCCGCCAACGCCAAATTGTATCAACCTCGCTACCCAATCACTTCTAGATGGGCAAAAGGATATGAAAAAAAAATCTCTGGATCAATATCGGTCCCTTTACTTGTGAATCGAGTGCTCTACCAGTTAAGCCATGTACATTTCCATGACAGATTAAGATGATCCCTGAAACTTGTCAAATAGTCTGAAAATTGATACGTACTGTTTTTAAAAGTTCTAACGAGTCTAAGGGCCTTTTTGGCATTAACAAACTGGTAGGCATCGTCTTAATATATAGAAATGATATATTATAAATGAATGGCGTGAAATAAGACTTCCAACAAGACTTCGATTAAACAAGTGTTACATAATATGGTCAACATTTTTGTATGGCTGTTAAACTCGGACGTTGAGAATTGGTCTTGAAAAGAGAATTGAAGCATTTGAAATGTGACTGAACGGGAGAAATACAAACATATCGTGGATAGAAAGGGAAACAAATAATCAAATCTTAGAGACACTCGACATAACAGACAGAAATCCCGAAAATCATCAAGGGGAGAAAACTTGCATGTTATTAGAAGGTATGAAACGATCCCAAAGAAGATACTGGAAGGAAAAGTAGACGGAAAGCGAGGTGGAGGAAGGAAGAGGAAAAGCTGGCAGCAAAATTTCGAAGAGGTGGCATCAATGTAAATCAAATAATCTTTCAACATTGCCCTCGACAGAGAGAGGTGGACGATCACGGCATCCAACGATAATGCTTTGATAAATATTTTCAAAAAGTGTTTTGTTTTTCGTTTATTTGTTGCTTTTTTAATTTAATTTTTTTTCATTCATTTATTTATTAATCCATCTATTTATTTCTCTATCTATTGTTTGTTTGGTAGTAAGACATACTAAACTACAAACTATAACAGTATATCAATGGTTGGATTGAATATCTCTATCTACCAAAGAAGAAATGTTTGTTTTCGCTTTGATTTTTTCATTCCGATAAGACTAAAAGGGTGTTCTGGTACAAAACTTCACTTTTCAACAATTTGAATCAAATTAAAGATTTTAGAAAAAATACATTTCTTAAGTCTGATGTATGGATATTGGATATGTAGTTCAACGAATTAATCGACAGAATGCACACAACACCACTACGTTAAAACAAGGGGCATCACTCTCAAGGATAACAATAACCAGGCCAGATAATATAGATACAATATCAACTGTATATATAATACAAATCCAAAAATCCCCCCGAAATTTACGCGAGCCGAGTTCGATTTTCTGTCAAGCTGACATCTGGTATAGTGTAGTAATACTTAAGGGAATAGCCACGTCACCTCGATGTGGCTAGACAATAATCAGGAGGGAAAAGGAAGAAAGGTGAAGGGTGGATGGTGAGAGAAACAGCTCAAGGATAATCAGATGACGAATCACGTCAATGTACCCCCCCCCCCCCCCCCCCGCGCTTATCCCTCCTTCCTCCATTATTACCCTCACACTAACTAACTCTCCTTCTATCATCATGATCATCATCACCATTAATGGTGTCATCACCATCATCAACATCATCATAATCATCACCGACATCATCATCAAATACCAACACCCACACCATCATAACTAACATAACTCCGTCATCATCACCGTCATCGTTGTTGTCATGAGCGCCAGGATTCCTTTTGTGAATAGCACCACATCACTGAGCACACTACCGCGAGAACGACTGGCTAAATACAAAATTTAAAAAATAAAAATTATGAATGTTATGGCCATGTATTTATGGATAGTGAACAAAAATAAAAGAAAAAAGGATTAATAACAAAAACAAAACAAAACAAAACAAATAAAAACCAAGACAAAATAAAGAAGAATATCAAAGGACAGTCACTTTCACGGATTACATATTTCCACATCCAAGACTGACCCCCCCCCCCCCCCCCCGCCCCTATTTATCACAAAGCCATAAATCTGAGACTTTGTCCTCAGAGAAGTTTTGAAGATTTATCATGTATTAAATAAGCTTTTTGAACTGCGGAGTTGGAGAGCAGAATATCTGCTTTTGAGATGAAAAGTTATTGAAAACTCCAGCGGTGCCGTATACAGAACACAGAACCAATAAAGACGTACTGGACGAAGATCGTCAAGGACGACAGGAACCCCTCATCACCACAGGTAGAAGAAGGAAACTTGGCATGGTTTGGCCACAATGTGAGGTATAAAAGTTTGTGTAGAACGGTGATGGAGAGTACCCTTGAAGGAGGAAGAAGAAGAGGAAGACAAAGGAAAGTTTGGATGGACAACATCAAGGAATGGACAGGAATGAAGATGGAAGAACTCTTGGAGAAGGCCAACAATCGAGAAGAATGGCGGAAAGTGGAAAGTGGTGAGATCTGAATCCTGTGTATCCCCTCCCCCTCCCCCCGGGACGATCAACAGATCATGGGATTTATGATGATGATGATGATGAAGGCTTTTTGACAGGTTTTGTGTCATTTATTATGCATGAAATAACAATGTGAAATTGAATTTAAGCTTCAATTTAATAAACGAAAAACAGATAGTGTGTTTATTAAATTGAAGCTTACATTCATGTTCGCATTGTTATTTATTTCTTTGAGCTTCGGGCAGCAAGATTTACATCATCTATTGAAGCATGAAATTATAGAGTTGTCTATTCCAAAAATGTAAAAAAAAAAAACAAAAAAAAACAAAAAAAACAAACAAACTTAATGGCGTATTTGTTATAAAGGCTGAATAATCATTGATTACGGAAAGGAATTTTGGGTCTGAATACAATAAAGTGTATGGCATGAAGGACTTGTCGACGTGCACTTATTATGCATGTTTGGTAACCCAATTCTTTCTGGGATTATTCTTGTAATGGAATTCTCAAAACAAAAACAAACAAACAAAAAAAAAAAAACAACAACAAAAAGAAGAAAAGATGCAAAATATTGTCCATTACAGCAATGTTAAACTAGGCCCATAAGAGGGTCCGGATGTCAGCCCTGTCGGGACTAGTGACTCTTTGATAATAAATAAATAAATGAATGAATAAATAAATTTCATTGTTCCCAAGTAAACGTAAGCTATTTTTATTTTCGTTTAAGATAGAATGGGAAAAATATAAGTTACGAAGATTATCAGGAGATTGTTAACAATGGCAAAGAAAAGAGAGAGAGAGAGAGAGAGAGAGAGAGAGAGAGAGAGAGAGAGAGAGAGAGGGAGAGAGAGAGGGAGAGAGAGAGAGAGAGAGAGAGAGAGAGAGAGAGAGGGGGGGGGGATAAAAACACCTCGAATCCTTTTTTACGTTTAATTGGTATTTTGAGTTTAACCGATTTCGGATTAAACGGTTCTCACTGTATCAAAAGCTCCCATAAGCTACCACAATCAAACTACGTACGTACTTAACACGTCGGTTAGCCATCAACGTCCAACTTTTTAAAGATCACCTCAGTTGTCATAGGCGCCCCAATCAATCACAAACCAACACCTAGACATGACAGCCTCTGGGATAAACTGAGACCCCAGTCAAAACTGGCAAAACACTTTAAACATTTTGACCATTCAACTTTTACTTCATACGTACATCGATTTTTAAAATACAATTTAAGTTATATAAATATATCACAATACTGCTGGTCTCTGAATAAAAAAAAAAGTACATTTTAAAAACATTTGACCAAAAAACTCGTCCTCCTATTCACTGACTAGATCGACTTTGCAAGTCCCCGGTTTGAGCGTTTTCGAGAGGGCCATTTTAATCGATGTTAGATATTTGAAGGACGAGTTTTCTGGCCAATATTTTAAATACACGTTTTTATCAGACCACGACTGACATGCCCAGGAGTTAAATGTGATGATCTGTTTTGGGATTAAAGTATTATTATTGGATATGTTGATAAGGGGAGATTTTAATACCCAACGTCGACACGAAGTTTCAAATGTCCTAACACCCCTCCTCCCCCTTCCCTCTTTTGAATGATTGTTATGATATTAGAGAGGGCTTGCAACACTTTTAATGTATGATATCAAGGATATAGATACATACGAGTACGTTCATTTCATTAGAATGTTTTGGTACAAAGTTGAATTCTTGGAAAATGCTCTTTTAAAAAAAAAGGTGACAAATTGCCATTTTTCGGGATAGAATAGTTGCATTGAAAGAGAAAAAATGGACACAGGGGCCAGGAAGATAGAAGATGCAGAAAGAGAAAATGGAAGAGTGGAGGAGAGAGAGAGAGAGAAGAGAGAGAGAGAGAGAGAGAGAGAGATGAGATAAGAGAGAGAGATAGATAGATAGATAGATAGATAGATAGATAGAGAGATAGAGAGAGAGAGAGTGTGTGTGTCATACAAACAGGAAGGTAATAACAGAGGTATAAAGATAATATGTAATAGAAAACCGTCCAGGTCAGTGAACATTTCGAACACTGAAGAGATAAGGTAGGGTGGTTGTGCATGGCTGACGACGGCACATCATTATCCTTTTATATATATATATATATATATATATATATATATATATATATATATATATATATATATATATATATATATATATATATATATATATATATATATATATATATATATATATATATATATATATATATATATATATATATATATATATTTTTTTTTTTTTTTTTTTTTTTTTTTTTTTTTTTTTTTTTTGTTGTTTTTTTTTTTTTTTGTAATTCTCTTCTGTTTGGTATTTTCTTATGTTTTGTTTAGTCTGATACTACTTTGTTTAGTTTTGCGTTGTCTCGTATTTGTTTGGCGCTTTGATTCGTTTTTTTTAAAATAATCATCATTACTTGTTTGTCTAGGTTTTGATTTGATTCACCCTATGTTTTGCCAATATGGACTGGTACTACTCCGAGGTTGGACAATATATTCGACTGTGAAAACACGTTTCTATCATCACTCCTCTTCCACTCCTTCCTTCCATTCTTTCAACTTCCTTCTCCTCTGCCCCTTCTCCTTTTCATACTACTGTTACTATTACGACGACTACTACTACTATTACGACGACGACTACTACTACTACTACTACTCCCCCCCCCCCCCCCACCACACACATACATACATACAAAACACTAGCTCAATTGCTCAATCAATAATTCTGGGGTCGTTGATAAAAATTCAACATGGGCTGTAACGAACAATTTTAACCCCAGCCCTATTTTATTTTTTAAATTATTATTTTTTTAACAGAATAGATATGACTAGGGAGAAATCCAATCTCGCCGATAAGGAGGTAAAATACAAATATGGCCAAAAAAAAAAAATCAATTTCACAATACATCCCCCACGTCAGTACAAGTAATATTCCACTCCACAGCTTACAACTCTTACAACAGACGTGCTAGTATTCCATATTCCTAGCTTTCAGGATCCATGAGTGGATGAATGAATGAATGAATGAGCGATGATGGTGATGATGATTATGATGATGATCGATGTTGATGTTGATGAAATACAAAGGCTTGTTACCAAAAAAAAAACAAATATGAAAAGCAGGCCTTTATTTTTGTCTTATAAATGATCTTTCAAAACGTGGAACCATAAATAAACACACACACACACACACACACACACACACACACACACACACACACACACACACACACACACCATTTGTTCCCCAAATCACCTCATTCAGATCAAGAAATGACAGGACCCGACTACACTTTTGAGAGGGTTGTTTTTTCTTTCTAAGAGATAAGCAAGAGTCCAATCCATCCCTGATAAAGATTTCTAATTTCAAACATCATCATCGTAATTATTATTATTATTATTATCATCATTATTATTATTATTATTATTATTATTATTATTATTATTATTATTATTATTATTATTATTATTATTATTATTATTATTATTATTATTATTATTATTATTATTATTATTATAACTATTATTATTATTATAACTATTATTATTATTAATGTCAGTGTTATTAATTATAAGGTCATTAGAAGAGAATTGACACGGTGGTGCTCGAGACAGCAAAAGAAAACAAGACACCATAATCACAACACATGACTGGTATAGCAAAGCTACTTACCACCAAATCGTGTTGTCGTTCGTGATTAAGTTCCTTTGCTTACCATTGCGTCCCGTACTCTGACGAAACATACTTTAACATTTTGGCCAGAAAACTCACATTGACAAAAAAAAAAAAACTCTCTCTCTCTCTCTCTCTCTCTCTCTCTCTCTCTCTCTCTCTCTCTCTCTCTCTCTCTCTCTCTCTCTCTCTCTCTCTCACACACACACACACACACACACACACACAGAAAACGCTATTTGACATCATTTTGGCGACAAAAGACATCATATTTTGACCAGAAAAGACACTTTTACTCTTTTAACCAGAGAGCACAGAGATCGTTTTTGGCCTGAAAACGAACATTTGATCCTCTAGCCAGAAAACACACGTAGACATTTTAGCCACAAAAAACCACACACTTTTACATTTTGGCCAGAAAACAATTACTGGACGGACATGCGGGGGCTCTCCCATTTTTTTGTTAGGCCATGTTCACATTCTCTCATACTTCAAAAAGAAAATACAGATTTCATTTTATATTATATTTCTATTTATTTATTGATTGATTTTATCATTTGCATGATATATGCCCAAGACGATGTTTTGTTATAGCAAATAATGTAGTATCTGTTTTATATTATCCGTTTTAGTCTTACAAAAATGTCTAATATAGTTTTTAAACGTGTTAACAGGCATTAATTTGAAAAGGTATACTTTTGTTTCTAAAAACGATAATCTTCTTTCAAAATATTTCTACAATGTGGGATGATGGCCCATTCAATTATCCTTCATAAGTGGTCTCGGAGTAGATAATTTCAGAACAATATGGCGGCCATTTTAATGGAAATATATTACATCTCATAAGCCATCAAGAACTAAAATCAAAAGGCGGATCTTCAATGACCTTATCGAGCATAACAGCATTAAAAAAAAAAACCACCAAAAAAAAAAAAAAACAGACACACACACACAAAAAAAACAACAAAAAAAAGAAAACAAAAAACGTGGACGGTAGGAGTAACTGACACCGACGAATAGAGAGACAATCAGAGGCATCCGGATCGGAAGATCAGGAAGCGAAAGGCCTGAAGTCAAGTAAGTTATCTCAAAAAGGCCGGGATGCATTAGGTGGCAGAAAGTGATTATAAAATTCTACTGATCAGAGATCTGAGATTGAATGTTTTATGTCATAACATATCAGTAATTGGCCTTTAAAATGGACCAAGCGTTCCTTAAATTCCCTTACAACAAACGTGAAATGTAGCCAAGTGTTGTATGGTTTAACTTTAAAATCAATTTTTAGCATCCGAATCATCCTGACATAATACCGTTTTGATAAGGTGGGTCACCAATATGCATATAATGATTTTAACCCTCTTCTTACCAATCACAGTAAAGTCGTCACATGAGTTACGATACAACCATACATTTTTCTCAGTCTGATTTCTTTTGGACATCACTAATAACGTGACGTTGAATGTAAGCTTCAATTTAATTACAAAAGCAGATCAAATGAACGTTTCGGGTTTCCCCTTTATCAACAAAACAGGATGATTGAAACACCACAGATGAATGAGATGATGTTCATCTTAACTACGCCACTACCACATCGTCTCATTCATCTGTGGTGTTTCAATCATCCTGTTTTGTTGATAAAGGGGAAACCGGAAACGTTCATTTGATCTATTTTTGTAATTAAATTGAAGCTTACATTCAACTTCACGTTATTATTTATTTCTTCGAGCTTCGAGCAGCAACATTTACACTTTGGACATCACAGAATTTAAAGAATTTTTGGGGGTTATAACAAAAATCGAATTTCTAGGGGTTATAATTATACAAATGTAACACTGTTGTAGAGCTTGTTTTGCTGAGGAGAAGAAAAAAAAAAACATGTATAGCGAGAACTTACTTCTTTAGTATTTCAGTGAAAAAAAAATAGAATCTATTTTTGGGTTGGTTGAGTGCGAAGTTTTGTGGGTAAGAATATGTAAAATTGCTGGTAAGGAGAGAGCTAAGACTTCTGGCTGAAGTGTTTAAAAAAGGCGTTTTGTTGAGGGACACAAGTATTGCTACTGTCAAACATACTCTTGACATGCTGCAAGCAGTACGCACCACACACACACACAAAAATTGGGCCTGATTGTTGTCGTTCTACACAATACATACATTAACATTGTAGTATATACTACGTACCACTTGTACTATGTATGTACACATTGAAGACATTGTCCCTGTATGCAAGGTTAGTTTATTTATAATAAAACTAGTAAATTACGGGAGATTGGGACTGGCCTCACACTATCGGAGGGGTGTGTGCCAGTCAAAAAGATAATCTAATTTCTTTCTATAACCTTAAAATAAATAAATTAGTAATATTATTATTATTATTAATAACAATAATAATAATAATAATAATAATAATAATAATAATAATAATAATAATAATAATAATAATAATAATAATAATAATAATAATAATAATAATAATAATAATAAAATAATACTTTATTGCATCCCAAAAAAGGAATTTTTTTCATGAATAAAAATATGTGTAGAAAATACGTAAACATTCACAACACGTTTGTTGTCGCCGGAAGCCAGCGTCATCCAAATAATATATAAAGAATATAATAAATATCATATAATTCTAATCGGCGTCCCGTTTTTGGTATTTACAAATCGAAAGTTGCCAATTTAAATACAAATTTAAAAAAATGTAAACATGAATCAATGAATTCATAAATCAGCTTATTAAATAAAGTAATTGAAAATGAGGATTGCTAAATATCGGGACATTCAGAGCACCAAATGATGGGCGTAGATAACCAAACGTTAGTTTGGCTGCTCTCAAAGCCTTTAAAAGCTCTATTTTTAGAGGTTTTACGGCGCTTGTGACAACTATATTAATTTTAACATCATTTCAGGGCTAGGAATATGATAGGGGAAAGTTGTTGATATGAAGTTAAAAGCACCCAAGTAAAGTAAGCCAAAGGGGACTGGGTCAATAGGGAAAAGAAGATTCTACGAGCAATACAATCCCTCGATGTGCGGTTATGTGGTCTTGTGGTATGAGAGGGCAGTTGTGAGTTTGGTGCCCACGAATGTCCTGTACATAATGTATTGCATAGGACAGGGCAAGGGCAGGGCAGCTGGGAAGTCTGAGATTCGAAGCGTACATCGGAGAAAAGAAGAAAAAAAAAGGTAAGACCAAGGGGCAAAGGGAACTATTTTGTTCAAAGAAAGGACGGTTTTGATGATATGCGTTTCGCCGAAAAAAAACACAAAACAATTCATAACATTCGCCAGCCAACACACAAAACTAAGTGTAATCCCGAACGTTTATAGTCCAATTGATATAATTTAGTGAAAACTGCGTATAACAATGGCTGGCTAAAAACAAAGAACTTCTATACCATGGAGCCCAAGATCAAACATCAGATTCCCATTCTCTCTCTCTCTCTCTCTCTCTCTCTCTCTCTCTCTCTCTCTCTCTCTCTCTCTCTCTCTCTCTCTCTCTCTCTCTCTGTGTGTGTGTGTGTGTGTGTGTGTGTGTCCTCCCGCGAAGTGACACAATGCCCTACAAACGCTATCCCGTCAACCAACCAACCTTATCTACCTCAATGGCAAACAGACCAGGAGACACTATCTATCACCCAATGATAGTCAGTCATATTAACAATGATATCCTCACTATCACTTTTACTACTCTACTCGATAGTTCTTACACAGTCACCACCACAGTAGTCAAATTCACGGTTACCAGTTACCTGCCGCTCTCCGGAAAGACCAGTATTTAAATATTTAGCCAGAAAATTCGTCCTTCAAAAATCGATCAATTTAAATAACCCTCATTTTTAAAAAATTGTTGGGGGGGGGGGGGGGGGGGGGGGGGATAAAATAAAAATAAAAACAAACTCTCCAACCTGGACCTGCGTTGAAGGGCGTGTTTTCTGACCATATATTTAAATACGTACGTGTCTTTCCAGATAGCGGCAATGAACAGGTTAAAATGAACAATTTAATTTTCAATGTAAAATCCAAAGACATGAAATTTTAAAAAATGATTATATTATATGTTTTCTGTTTAATGCCACATATTGAGTTGGCATTAAAAAGCCATACTGGCAATTCCGGCCTCAATGCAATTTGGGTGCAAAGGTAGCATGTCAAAAGTCTTTTCATTTAAGCCAGAAAGCTTACTTCAAATAC
The DNA here is from genome assembly GCF_034508935.2 of Berghia stephanieae. Classification (NCBI taxonomy): domain Eukaryota; kingdom Metazoa; phylum Mollusca; class Gastropoda; order Nudibranchia; family Aeolidiidae; genus Berghia; species Berghia stephanieae. The sequence goes on from NC_088372.1 coordinate 35,260,534, forward strand.
ATATATATATATATATATATATATATATTATATATATATATATTATATTATTATATATATATATATATATATATATATATATATTTTATATATATATATATATATATATATTATATATATTATATATATATTTAAATGATTATCTAATGTTAATTTGGTTTGTGTTTGTTTCTATAGGTTTAACCGCAAACGCGACACTATTGTTAATTTATTATTATTATATTGGTTCATTTCAGCGTCAGTGAAAAGGGAGATTACCATCCATAGTCAAAACATTTAGATCAAGATAACAAGCGTTAAAGGGAACCAGTTCAACTAACAAAGGTCAGAAGTTGATCTAAGAGCAAACTGTCCTTGCAGATGGTCTGAAATCACATGAAAGTAAAGTTTCCATACTTACTCTGCAACAGGATGTCCGCCCAAAGGAATACACAAAAATGTTACACATACGAAACATATAGCAAAGACCCTACCGATGACATAACGAATAAGGGTCAGATGATTTCCAAGAAGAAAAAAATATCATCCATTAAAAAACAAAACAAAATCAGTCTAACAGACTGTTTCTCATTCAACAGAAGACTCAGGATAGAGCCTGAATGGCACATTCAGAACCAGGACACAAAGCCACGTGGACTATAAATGATATAGGGAAATAATAGAAGATTCAGCAACGTGTGGATGGGTGAAGGATCCACTGGCTTATGGAAAGTCAATGTTCAACGTCCCCACTTAACTTTTCAAAATGTCTCAAACCTGAAGCTTAACTCTCTCCTTACCGATCATTTTCAGTATTTTCCCAAAATGGCAGGCTTATCCAGCAGAAAAAAAATATTTTTAAAACTCAAACAAGTTCTCTACAAAACAACTTAATGGTCTTATTGATTAAACAAAGATTATTCTTCAAAATCTGTGATGTACAAAATATATTTGAATAAGAAACAAAATGTACATTGTGTCGGTAACAAATGTGACGATTTTGATGCAGGTGGTAAGGAGAGGGTTAAAAAGGTTCTCTGGACAAAACAAAACAAACAAAAAAAAGCTTTCTATATCATAGCATGACAGAGTATTTAATCAATCATCACTGAACTGAATTTCCAATATTATCATACGAGGAGAAAAGATTACACAATAAGACCTATAGATCTACATACAGGAAATGTTTTAATTCATAGTTTTGATGTTGGAAAAATTGCAAATTACATTCCAACGACTGGAACTCCTCTCAGACATTTTAAAAAAGATAGAGAAAACTGTAGTTCCAGGAAAGCGAAAGAAAGAACAATCCAGAAAAATACTTGGGAAACTTGAATGCATTCCAGGAAACCATACTCTATACCTTGTTCAAGGTGTATTCAAGTTATCCTTAAAATTGGTCAGTTTTAAAGACAAATTTGAATAAAATGTTTTCCAAAATTTACTTGAACGTCATTTTAAATACATTAAACCTCTTTAAATAAAAGATCACTCATTTTTGTAAGAAATAAAGGGAAACTCTGGAATGGTCCCTGAACAAAACTTGGCTTGGAGATATTCTTTTTAAAAATGAGAGAAATTGAACATGTCATTTTTTAATAAATCACGGGATGGCCCATTTGTCCTTAATAATGCTATCTATACTGCTCAATTCATTTTCTTATAATTATATAATATCTTATTGTATCATTTGAAAGTTAATATTAGTCTTTATAAACCTTTAACTGCTCCTTGTAACTGTAATGCATCGATAACATCATTCAAAGTTTTACAACCAACATTCATTGTTAATTTAACAATGTTCGGTAGATCTACATATCGATGTTACAACTTATTGAATTAATATTAATATCTAACACACAACATTAGTCAAGAATCATAGTAAAATTTTCCCTATCAACATTTCAATTAATCAAAATGCAGCTAAATATCCAATGACTTCTGTCATGTTACATTATGAATGGAAATCAAATATTACGTTGGTATCCTATCCAGCAGATCTATGATGAGCACGATTCAATAAGGCTTCAAGATACTGAAAATGGACTCTATGACACGGAAATTTCATTTTCAATAAGCTTTACTGAATTAATCATAATCACACCGCTTTGAGCCAGTATTTTTTTACTTGCATGAATTTATCATCGTGATAGGCAAGTCTGAGAGGAATTGTGTGAAACATGCAATCATAAAAACCTGTGTTATAGTAAACAGTTTTGCAAGTAAAACTGTAAAGAAACAACATGTGTACATCACACCTGGAAGAAAGGATCATTGGCTAAGTAAAAAGTAAATGCAATGCAATCAATTACCTTGAGCTGTTGATCTTGTTAAAGATTTTTCGGATTATCAAATATTTGTTCATTAATGAGAATAACAACAACAAAACAAAAATAAACACCCCCCCCCCCCCCCCCCCCTCCCCACCCCCCAAAATACCTAACAGATAATTGATATTTTTTTATGGACTAGTTTTGGGACAAACATGTTTTCACTGCGCTCTATCCTCCTCCTATACCCACTTTGTGCAGCTATATCGTCTTGTGGTATAACACTGACTTCGGACAGGGTTCGAATCCTACTTTGAATGACCTATGGTTGAGTCTTTGGAAACGGCTCTTTACTACATTCTCTCATAATACTCTGGTGTAAAATGAGTACCCAGCCATTGACAACGTATCGGTTGATAAAAATTGTAATATCACCTAACAGATTTCATGTCTCATCCCACTTGTTAAGTGTTGCTATTGGTTAAAGACCCCTTTTAAACCGCTCTAAACACGTTTAGTGGATATTGTGCTACACAAATGTTTGTTTAATACAGAGGGTAACAAGTCTGATACAAAAAACCAGGAAAAACCCAGGACTCCATAGACCTACTGCTAGTTCTAGACTAATTATACAACTAGAACAGGATTGTTGGAAAGGGGAAGGGGGAAGGAATGGAATGAAGATTTGTAAAAACATAAAACTCATCCTCTTGATGCTTGATCAGCACAAAAGGCTGAGAAGGTGGGGGATATTTGGTGGTGGTTCGGGGGATGTAAATTTTGCTTCATTAAAATTAGTTATCAGCATTTCAAAGGCCTTTGTACTACCCAGTTAGATAACAACAGCAGAGCCTTATGTTCAGGACATTAATCTTTTATCAAAAAATAGATAACCCTTTGCTTTCTCTTGTGCTTCATAATGTAATGCTTGTATGAATGTCAATGCCCTATCGCTGTAATAAATCTCACTACCTTTGAACCTAAGATGTTCCATAAAATGCGACCAGTTGTGTCAAACAACAACCTAAACTTGAAGACCAGAATGAAAGTAGTAGAAACATATCTTATAAGTACCCTTTTATACTGTTGTGAAACATGGATGCTTGACAAAGAATGTACGAGGAGGTTAGAGGCATTTGAGATGTGGGTGTATAGAAGAATGTTGAGGGCATCATGGACAGACAGGAGTGTTGGAGAAGGTGAGAAAGGGAAGAATATTGATCGATAACATCAGAAAGAGGCAGTTACGGTTTCCGGGACATGTGTGGAGAAGAGACGGAATAGAAAAGATGGTAACATCTGGGATGATCGAAGGAAAGAGAGATAGAGGAAGACAAAGAATGACTTAAGACAAAGAATGACTTATCTAAATAACCTAAGAATGGCCAAATGTGACTTTAAAAGTAACACAGATTTCATGCGCACCGCAGAGGAGCGTGATTCGTGGAGACCGTTGACCGGCAACGTGCTCAAGAGCGCAAGCCACGATGGATGATGATGATGAGGGGTCTTAAGTTTGAATCCCTATCCTGAAAACAAGTGACTATCGACCAGCAATTGGGAAATGATTTTTTCCACACATTTTCCCTGTCTTACTAGATGTAAAATTGATGTTTCCCCTACTAATGGTGTCAGTGTCAAACAAATAAGTTTATGTGCTAGTTATTAGGATCAATGTTTTTCATCTAATATGTGACCCACAGTCTAGAAGCAGTATTATGCCAGCATCAAGTAGGTGATGGAAATTGAATGCAAAGCCACAAATATAAACACTTCAGGTTAATTTCTATCCATTACATTAGGAGGATAAACACAATATTTCTCATCGCAAAAAGCTGAAAGTTCATATTTCTTATCATCTTAATTCTTTATTTATTTTTTATTATTCAATTCATCCCAACTTAATACTAATACCATTTTGAGATGGTGGGTCACATCTTAACTATTAACAATTTTGCAGTCAACGGTCAAAATATAATTTTTTAATGCAAATTTAACTTGCTTAGGTTTTAGTAACGCCTTGGAGCCGGTGTTTATCCTGATTACAGTTGCAATAGTTTGCTACCCTTTGGATTGGAGGCTAGTTTATCCTGATTACATTGCAATAGTTTGCTGCCCTCTGGAATGGAGGCTGGTTTATCCTGATTACAGTTGCAATAGTTTGCTACCCTCTGGATTGGAGGCTAGTTTATCCTGATTACAGTTGCAACAGTTTGAAAAAATATTGCAATATTGCCTACCACCAGGCAACAAGTCTTGTCCTACATGTTGTCTTGCTGTTGGCCAGGATTCCCTTTAAAGCGCTTAAGTGGATATTGCACGAATATAAATGCACATTTTTTTTTCTTTTCATTTTCTCCAGCTGTATTTAGAGGTGGGAATTATATTTTGGTTCTGATTTTAATTTGATGGCAGTAATAGTAGACGACCCAGGAGGCGATTAATGAGGAAGAATCCATTATGAGATAATAGTTGATAAAATCTAAAATAAAATACTTCAAACCACACAGCTATTTTTCAATCAACAAGTTTTGAAACCACGAGAAAATCAGATCAATAATAAATTAATGTCTGTCCCCTTTCAGTTGACGACAAAGAACTAGCTGAAATTTTGCCATGAAAACATTTGACACTGATAAAACTTGTATCTAGATGCACTACTCTATCAGGAGGGTACCTACCACTACCAAAGTTTTTCAACATGGACAGTTATGAGTTGATGCTAAGTCTGAGTTGAGTAAGTATAATAACACGGAAGAAGTAAGGGTCAAATAATTGAAGGTAAGTTCAATTAATACGGGAAAATTCAGACGATGGCGGGTAATAAATTCCATTTTAAGGAGAACATAGAATACATTTTGGAATATTCTGAATTTATAGTATACACTAGCTCAATTTACCAAAACATGTCAACGCTAGTTTCCAAGTCGATCAAAGATATATTTGGTCCTGACATAGTGGCACTTACTGAAATACCATTTACCATAAGACTGCAGACCTCCTCCTGTTTATTCGTGAAATGAAAACGGAATATATTATTTTAGAATCTGGGACAGGAAAAATGCAAGTGGCACATTATCATTAAACAACTACTCCTATTATGAATTGTTTCAACTCAATGATATTATATAATATAAGAATAATATGATTTCAGATTCACCAGATCCTGAAGGTGCTGACATGATATGACTTGACAGGAGTTGTTCCTACTTAACTAAAAAAATATTCAAAACGTAACCACTAGAAAGTTCTTCCCAATCAATCTCCTGTAATTGTAATAATACAAACAAATTGTTGTTAAATTCATGAAACTGGTTTGAATATATTGAACCACAGTATTCATCACTCTATTATTATTATTATTATTATTATTATTATTATTATTATTATTATTATTATTATTATTATTATATAGAGCAATATCCACTAAACATACTGAAGCGCTTTACAAAAGCAACACTTGACTTGTAAGATGAGACATGACGGCTGTTTAGCGATAAAACAATTTTTTCCAACTGAGATCCCGCTGTTGATGACCAAGTACTCATTTTACACTTGAGTATGGTGAGAAAACGTGAGTAAATAACCTTTTCCAAGTACTCAACAATGCACCGCTCAGAGTGGGAATCGAACCCATTACGTTCCAGTCCGGAAGACAGTGTCATACCACTAGACCACATAGCCGCACGGTGAATGATGGGGTAAAATCCTTTGTTTGCCTCACCTTGCTTACATTAAAACAGATCAGAGAAATTAGAGACATTTCTGAAAATTATGTAATGAGAATCAATTTAATCAGGTTACAGCCACATCAGATTATTTTTTTTTTAAACAAAAAAAAAATTGAGCGTTTATATAGCGCAATATCCACTAATCATGAAGTGCTTTACAAAGGGTCCCTGACCAACAGCCACATGTAACACGTAGAACAAGACATGATGCCTGTCAGGCGATATTACATCTTTTTCTGACAGAAATGACGCTGTTAATGGCCAGGTACTCGTTTTACACCTGCGTACAGTGAGAGAATGTAAGTAAAGAGCCTTTTCCAAGGACTTAACTATGCGTTGAGCGAGGCTTGAACCCAGGAAACCGAAAGTGAGTGTCATATCACAAGACCACATAGCTGCACAAAGAATCTAAGTAGTTTGATGGAAAATTGATTTTCATTAAAACTAAAACAAATCCATTCACATTTGAAAAATATCTCAGGGTGATTTTTTACTTTAAATTTGAAATATCAATCATTAACTCACTGACTGCTAAGGTTTTCAGAATTGCAAAGCCGAGGTTTAAGCATGTTGTTTAAAAATTCACCATGTTCACAATTTTTATGACAATAAAACAGTTTTTAAAAAGCAAAAAAACCTGTCTGTGTTGTTCTTTCAAATGATACCATTTGTATTGTTGCATTTTAATTCTGGATTGCATCGTAATATTTTGAAAAAGAGACAATTTTATGCCCCCCCCCCCCCCTTCCACCCCCAAAAAATAATTGAATTGGAGTCAACACTGCCTTTGAATACTATTCTAACTAAAAACTGTAAAAATCAATGTTCTTTTAACAGAAAACAATCACCAACATAATCAGAGTAATAACTAAAATAAAATCAAGTAGTTTTGATATTGTTTTTCACTCGAGAAATACATACAAATAATTGATTTCGTTTCTCCATTATGTTGAAAAACTAAAAGAAAAATTCCAGGTTATCTATTACTTTAGCCTGCTAGAAAGAATGTCAAAATTACAAAGTACCCCATAATGTTTGGTATGAAATAAAAGATTTTAAAAATGAACTACCTCGTCGTCAAACTGCTATGGCCCATACAGTTCGGTCAGAATTAGAAAAAAATAGTAAAATATGAAACCGAGTGGGTTCAGCCACAGCAGTCAACGGTCAAAATATAATTTTTTAATGCACATGTATCGGCTGTGGCGGTCAGTGAGTTAATATATATGTTGGCCTCTCGTTTGAATACATGTAAATGAAAGCAATTGATTTCTTAACTTGGGCAAGGGTAGATTAATTAATAATTGGAAGCTAAATGACTTGTTTTTACTTTCATGTTTCGAACTATTTGAGTTGGACTATTGGTCTTAGCCTCTGCCTGGTAACTGACCTGCCTTAGGAGAATAAAAGTAAAGGGCCATAGACACAACTTACATTATATCAAATGATATTTGAGAACCCGGTGTATTTAGATCTAAGGTAAGTTAGCCAAAATCATAATGTGAATTGATATTTTTCTACCTCTCCCAATAAATAGTAACATATAATGATGTCAAGCTTGAAGCTTACAATAATAATTTGTGATGTCAGATTATCAAGCGTTAAATTTCACAAAAATAAGATTTTAAAAAAAGAAATATTAAAAACAATTGTCTGTTATGATGAAATCGGAATCAATTGAGGGGTAGAATAAAAGATTTCTAACCTTCTTGTGTTTTGGAATCGAAACTTTGCTCTAACCACACTAGCGAGCTTGCGCAACTGTTGGGAAACAGGTCCAGAATTCCAAAAAGCAAGGGTGTAAAAATCCTATAATGATGAACTCATTAATTTAAATCTAGTCAGAGAAGGAGCGCTTTCTTAATTGACGCTGTTCCAGATTTTAACATTTAGAATGATGTTCAGAACTCTATCCAAAAGTCAGTAGTGAATGGTCAACAAGCCACATAATAATGATAGAGAATTATTCTGAAGTAAATCAATCGAAAAGGATAACAACAGAGAAAGGTTAAAAGGAAAACTCATACACTTACACCAACTGTTGATGCAGACACAAGGACAAGACGGCTTTACTGACTACAACAGTGGACCGTGGACAAAAAAATATCCAATATAGCGTCATTTAAAGTCAAAGTGACACTATTTCAATTTCGACATTGGTATCGCAACTTATTCAATTTCATCAGTCAGTTCGTTCCAGGAAGTTGTGTTTCGTGTCTAGCCAGATATTCAATCATTCACTTTCTCAAGTCTCAGTCAGGTCTGAGCATTCGTCGAGGGGAGGTTTCTGTATTTTTAAATGAACCTTAAAAATTAAAATGAATTTTACAACATATCTAAAATGCTGACTAGATTTGCCATGAGCATTTGATAAAATGCATGAAAAGAAGCAACACTTCAGCCAGAGGTAGTTGTGCCACGCCCACAAATCATGGAAATTCACACTACAACAATCGAATCACTGTCCGCTCCTCAAGACATTTTATGTGGGAGGTGGCCGATCTTCATCGGCAGTGAAAAATCGATCAGACCAAAACACACGTCTTGATCACTTACAAATGTGGAGTTCATGTACTCACCGCTTTTAGGAAAAAATCCAATTCGATCCTTTAGAAATAAACAGGACTTAAAACGTAAGTCTGATACGCAAGAAATCACTTTCACCTCACAAATCCCAAGCAAACGGAACAGGTGACAGGAGACAATCCCATTTTACGTCTGTCAATGGAGGGCCGCCATAACTAACACACACAGTACACAGCAGCCGTGACCTCTTTCGGTGTCAGCAGTCAAACAGAGGCTGCCTCGATTGTAGGGCTGGGTCAGGGCTGAATTTTTCCTCGAAACCGGGTTGGGGAAAGGAGTTATTCCTATTCCTTTTTATTTTATTTTGTAGGTCGAATTTCGCGTAAAGAAACGTCTCAAAGATTTCGAACACAAAAGTGACAAAATGATAATTGACGTAAAAAAAAAAAAAAAGATATAAAATATGTTTATAATTACAATTTGTTTCCTGTTTTATTCTCACAGAGAAAGAAAGCCCTGCTAAAATTGTTCAGTAATATTAACAACCTGTTGATTATTGAAAGTTAATAGACCCCATACCTAATTCTGCTGTTTGATTTTTTAAAAAAGGTTTTACGGCGCTTGCGACAAATTTAGGTCCTTTCAGCGCCAGAAAAAAAGGTAGAATATGGGTTAGTGAAAAAAATTATTGGATTACAAGTAAAGGTGCCCAAGAAAAAGAAAGATTAAAAAAAAAAAAAAAAAGGGGGGGGGGGGGTAAATAGGGAACAATAAATGTCGATTTCAAGAGCACACTATGAGTGGAAGAAATTGAGCTTTTATGTAGCGCAATATCCACTAAACGTGCTCAAAGCGCTTTACAAGGGGCCCCTGGTCAACAGCAGCATTTAACATTTAGGACGGGACATGACGCCTTTTAGGCGATATTGATTTTTTTCTGACAGAGACAACGCTGTCAACGGCCAGGTACTCTTTTTATGCCTGAGTACGGTGAGAGAATGTGAGTAAAGAGCTTTCTCCAAGGACTCAACTATGCGCGAGCGAGGCTCGAACCCAGGACCTTCCAATCCGAAAGCGAGTGTCATACCACTAGACCACATGGCCGTACATAGTGTTCTTAGTATGAGATCACCTAAAAGTCTCATCCAGACACCAGTACAGGATCCCACCGAGAGAAATACACTAAAATGTTTATAGAATATATCAAACAAGAAAAATAATTTACACTAAATAACAGAGAGATGGTTTTCAAGGGGGAAAAAAACATCTAACAAAAACCAATACTATACATTTGATTGTTTCCCTTTCAGCTAAGGACTCCGGCAAGGGCCAGGACAAAAACCAAGCAATCCCATTCCACGACAAAAAATTCCAAGACTCATGCATAGAGACCCAAGAATAAAACTAGAAATAAAACGTTGCATTTAAAGGGTTCGACATAAAGTCAAAATACCGCGATGATTAAGGGGAAAAACAACTAAATTTAAATGTTACTGTTACCTATCGGTGGAGGATGCGGGCCAAACCTAAGGCAAAATAAATAAATAAATAAATAAATAAATAAATAAATAAATAAATAAATCCCTTAATTAAAAGGGAGTGGCGCAAATCTTACCGAAATTCTAGAGATAATATTAATGGCACGTCATATATATATATATATATATATAATATATATATATAATTTAAAAAAAGATTTTTTTTAATAAAAAAAAAAAATTATGTCTTTTCCGCCACGACACCATAAGATATAGTCGCCTGGGCATTCCACGAAGGAATATAGATAATTCATCAAACAAGATGTCTGATGTCAACAGGAATCACCCATGTTGTCCAAGTGAGTAAAGTGGGGGTTAATAATCTTGCTCAAGGAAAAAAACGAAAGTGCCTGAAGCGGAGCTCGAACCCGGGTCATTCCGGGTCACAGTACAACGCCTTAACCACTCGGCCACTTTGTCCACATATCATGGGTCTGATGGACAGGTTTTTATTTTGTTGTTTGTTTGTTTGTTTATGTTTTGTTTTTGTTTTTGATACGTTAGAATGTTTACCATGTAAAATTATAAATTGACGGGGTATAATACTCTCCATAAAGACAGGAATGCTATTTTCATCTCAATCCTAAATCTATGGCAAACACTTAAGAAAATCAGACACATAGGGTGCTAATACAATGGAATCCTGTTAAAGCCAACACCGCCAGACCAGAAAGGTCCATTGACTTTATCCATTATCAATGGGACACTACATGGCTTAATGTAGAAGACAACGAACAGAAAACTCGGGACAAACACGAGGTGTTCACTTTAGATAGAAGTTGACTTGCAGAGTTTTGAATTTACGCACATTCCACTGTAATAATAATGTAATAATAATAATAATAATAATAATAATAATAATAATAATAATAATAATAATAATAATAATAATAATAATAATGATGATGATGATGATGATGATGATGATGATGATGATGATGATGATGATGATGATGATGATGATGATGATGATGATGATGATGATATAATAATAATAATAATAATAATAATAATAATAATAATAATAATAATAATAATAATAATAATAATAATAATAATAATAATAATAATAATAATAATAATAATAAAAATCGATATACACAGCGGCCAGATGATTTACCTAATTAAACATAGCTTACTCGAAAATGGTCTTTTACTTTCTGAATCAATAAATCAAAATGACTTCCAGCCTAGGTTCACATTTTAGCAGGTCTGATAGTCGAACGAAATCCTGTTTAACACTGTTGTAATGGACACTATTTTGTGTCGGTTTGAGAGTATTTCCATTACAACAATGAGGCCAAGACAATTTGGGTTATCAGACCTGCAAATAAGTATACGTCGCTTCTAGATTAGTATTCTAGATATATATATATATATATATAATATATATATATATATATATATATATATATATATATAGAGAGAGAGAGAGAGAGAGAGAGAGAGAGAGAGAGAGAGAGAGAGAGAGAGAGAGAGAGAGAGAGAGAGAGAGAGAGAGAGATTACTCTTTAAAAAATGTTTTTTGTTTGTTTTTAAAAATTCTATTTTATTTTTTTGTTATGTTAGTTTTGTTTTTCAAAATGTTGTTGTTGTATTGTACCTTATTTTCTTTTTTCTTTTCTTATTTTCTCTTTCGTCTCTTTTTTTTTCTTTCAAAATACTACTAAAGGGATATAATCCATTTTTTTTTTGTATAGACGAAATTGTATGGTGAATTACATTTCTTTGAAATCAAGTGTACACACCATGGCCGACTCGGTACACAACCAGAACGGACAATGATGAAGACCATGCTGTCAATGGGTCAATAATAAGAATGGATGTTTGTTTTTTGTTTTGTTTGTTTTGTTTTGTTTATATGTTTTTATTTTTAATTTTCTTACATGCTTTTATCTGTTTCTCCTTTTTAATATTTTTTTTTATCTCAAAGAATATACAATGTGTATTATTTAGACCTACATCTTGTTTGTTTTTGTTTTTAAGGGTTTTACGGCACTTACGACACATTTAGATCATTTCAGCGCCAGTAAAAAGGAAGAAAATGGGATAGTTAAAAAGGTTATAGATTTACAATTGAAAGTACATGAGAAAAAGTAAGACAAAGGGGAAGGGTTCAAATAGAGAACAGTTGTAGATTCCAAGAGCACATTATCAGTGTACTTAGTTTGAGATCACCTAAGAGTCTCATCCAGACACCAACACATGTCCCCACAAAGAGGAATACACTCAAATGTTTACAAACCAATATATATTTATAATAAAAAATGTGTAACAATACAAAACAGAGAGATAATTTATCAGGAAAAAAATACCACTTCCCAAAACTATAACTATACATTTGACTGTTTCCCTCCCAGTATAGGACTCCGGCCAGGGCGAGGACAAAACCAAGTAATCTCATTCCAAGAAAGCAACTCGAAAAACAGAAAAGGGGATAGAAGACATATTGTGACCTCCTGCCACCATGTGAGATCAAAGACCCCCACCCAGTTGAATTCATCTCCTCGCGTGAAGGTAATTGGATTCAATAGTCTGATGTCACGTAGCCCAGCAACGGCGGCCATCGTGGTTCTATAAAAAGAAAATCTGTAATTTTTATTCTTTATGCTGGCTAGAACTTTTCATATGTCATGTGATCGAAACATGATCAGATTTATAATGTTTTTGTTTTTTCCTATGGATACGCTTTTATACTCGTTGGAGAAGAAATATTTCATAAGGGCGTCCGCCATTGTTCCGATAGTTTAGAGCCAGTTACTAAGTTACCATGCGTCATTACGAGGAGAGTGACGTTGCGACTGTTGAAGTGTATTGGAGATGAGTCATACAAGTCAGTGTCACACGTTTATATCGTTCATAGAGAATACTGGGTAATGTAAATGTTGCTGCTCGAAGCTCGAAGAAATAAATAATAATGTGAAATTGAATGTAAGCTTCAAATCAATTACAAAAACAGATCAAATGAACGTTTCGGGTTTCCCCTTTATCAACAAAACAGGATGAATGAAACACCACAGCACATCTGTTTTTGTAATTAATTTGAAGCTTACAGTCAATTTCACATGATCATTTATTTTATCGTTCATAGCACCGTCTACTGGCAACATTGCCTAATGGGGAAACTTTGATCCTTGGGTTTTGGCCCCAATGAGAGATGGTTTAGTTTTGTGGTAATCATTGCAAATCTTTTAACGAGTGCAGTGACTGAGATAATTCAAAATACTCCGAATTCACAGAAGCAAATTTTCCCCTTTAGGCAAAGTTGCCCCAATTGACGGTACTCCCCATTCATATGAGGGAGGGCGAAAGGTATCTAACTTTATTGCTATTTTGCCACCCTGCAAAACAAAACAACAACAATAAAATGTTCGCCTCCTTCTCCTTCTTCTTCCTCTTCTTCTTTCTCTCCTCCTCCTCCTCCTCCTCCTCCTCCTCTTCTTCTTCTTCTTCTTCTTCTTCTTCTTCTTCTTCTTCTTCTTCTTCTTCTTCTTCTTCTTCTTCTTCTTCTTCTTCTTCTTCTTCCTCCTCCTCCTCCTCCTCCTCCTCCTCCTCCTCCTCTCTTCTTCTTCTTCTTCTTCTTCTTCTTCTTCTTCTTTTTCTTTCCTTTTCTTTCTTTCTCTCCTCCTCCTCCTCCTCCTCCTCCTCCTCCTCCTCTTCTTCTTCTTCTTCTTCTTCTTCTTCTTCTTCTTCTTCTTCTTCTTCTTCTTCTTCTACAGACTTTTTGTCTATTGTTCTTTTATTAGAGATGTGAGACTATTCCACTTCCTCAATGTTGATATGATGAAGTTGTGCTTGTTCAAACTACTGCAACAGGATTACAAATAACCTTTCTGTTGCCTTCTTCTGGGCATGTTTAATGGTGATAGATTGCCTTGTGTATCTTGAGGTCAAAATGTGACTTGAATGCCAACTGAAATTTGCCACCTAGTACTATCAGTGTCCCATCGTCTCATAACGGTTATCGTGTCAGGATGAATAAGACTCCCGATGTGAATTCAGAATTTAAAATGACGAGAAATACAATCTTCGAGTTCTGTGCAATGAAAAAAAACAAAACAACAACAAAAAAAAAACATACTTCAGAGCCATTAGTCCCATAGAGCCGAAGTTTGTTATCCCGGTTTCTATTGCTTTCTACCCTGTGGATAGGACGCAAAGTACTTTCCGACAGGTCTATAAGACCCAGATATCCATTCACTGCAGCAGGGTAGAAAAGAGGGGGGGGGGGGGGGTCAGATATTGTTTTGTTGTTTTTGTTTTTAAGGGTTTTTTGAGCTTGCAACACAGTTAGGTTATATCAGCACCAGTAGAAAGGAAGCAATTTGAATAGTAAAAATATTCTAGATGTACAATTAAAAGGACTTGAGGAAAAAGTAAGACAAATGGGAATGGTTCAAATAGGGATCAGATGTGGATTCCAAGAGCACATTATCATTGTACTTAAGTTGACATCACCTTAATGTCCCGCCCCGACACCAGCACAAGATACCATCAAGAGGAATACACTCAAACGTTTACATTATACATTCAAAATAACAAATATAATAATACATGACAGAGAGATGATTTACAAGGAAAAAATATCATCTTCCAGAGCAATAACAAAGCATTTGGCTGTTTCCCTCCAAGCCAAGCACCAGGGTCAGGATCAGGACAAAACCAAGTAATGTCTTTCCAAGGCAAATTGGCAAACAGATTTAAGGGGATAGAAGACATAGCAAGCAAGTGCCTCCCTGCCCAATATGGGAGGCAAGGAACCCCACCCAGACCACCATAAGGGGGTCAGATAAATCTTGACTGCATCAGGGATCGATGTGAAGCGAGTGCTCTACCATCTGAGCTATCCACCCCCCCCCCTCAAAAAAAAAATCAACACCTCCCCCCCCCCCCCCAACAAAATAACAATATAAAATAACGACAAAATAAAGAAAATAAAAAAGAACAAAAAACAAACAAAACATAATTTTAAAAACCCGGACACCCCTCCCAGATTTTAAATAGACTCCCTATCTGATGGTAAAAAGTGCATTCTTTATCAGAATTCCTTATTGGGGAATGATAAAAAAAGAAACAGCTATTTAAAAAAAATTGGACTAGACAAAAAGATCACCAGTAGCTAGCAATAATATATCAACAGATTTTCTAAAAAATTAAGCGAATCCCCACTGTTTTAATACATCTCTTAGATCAATATAATAATATGTGCTCTATCGACTTGGAAAAAAGAAAAAAGAAAACGAAACTCTCAAACCTGGGACCTCGAAAGACAAAGTCCGAGGCTTTAGAGTTTTTGCCAAGATAAGGACCATTTAATTCTATCAATAATCGAAGGACCAATTTTCTTGCCAAGTTTTTAAATACGCGATTTTCCAGAGTTTGGCTGGTTACTGGTTAACCCTCTCCAACCAACTATTAGAAAATCGTGACATTTGTGACGATTCAATATGTCAGTTTTATTGCAATGTACATTACAAACTTTGAAGAATTTTTTGTTATAGCTGCTATAATTCAATTGTGTTTTATACGGCACGTCATCCCGGACAAACGTCTCATTGCTTTTGAATTTAACATGTTTTCGTCTTGGGTAAGTAAGACATTTACGATAAACTCCTAAAAATAGTCGGTAAGGAAAGAGTTAATAAATATAATATAATGTCAGATGCACATTAAGCGGGGTTTTTTCTCCTTTGTATTGAACGCTGTTGTTGCCTTTTTCACATTGCGCGCACAGAAACTCGGCATTATAATAAGGCCATGAAGAAGCAATCTATGGCTGATCGCTTTGTCAACACTTTAGATCGCAACTAGTCTATATTGACTTAACTCTCTCCCTACCAGCTATTTTTAGAATTTTAACCGAAACTTCATACCCACCCAACACAGAAGTAGATTTAATTTTTTTCAGACAGAATAGAAACGAGTATATTCTATATTTTGTTCAGAAAAATGAGCTCTGCAAAACAGTGTCGAGTTTTTTTTTTATGGCTATAACTATAACAAAATGAAATCAGGATAAGGAAATTACTGGCTTCATCATAACGAATGTGACGATTTTCCTATGGGTGGTACGGAGAGGGTCAAGCCCATCGCTTGACACAGAACGCCTGATTGCGGCCGTTAATTTCCAACACCGATCATGACAGATCGCCCGATTGCGGCCGTTAATTTCCAACACCGATCATGGCAGATCGCCCGATTGCGGCCGTTAATTTCCAACACCGATCATGGCAGATCGCCCGATTGCGGCCGTTAATTTCCAACACCGATCATGGCAGATTGCCCGATTGCGGTCGTTAATTTCCAACACCGATCATGGCAGATCACCTGATTGCGGCCGTTAATTTCCAACACCGATCATGGCAGATCGCCCGATTGCGGCCGTTAATTTCCAACACCGATCATGGCAGATTGCCCGATTGCGGTCGTTAATTTCCAACACCGATCATGGCAGATCACCTGATTGCGGCCGTTAATTTCCAACACCGATCATGGCAGATCGCCTGATTGCGGCCGTTAATTTCCAATACCGATCATGGCAGAACGCCCGATTGCGATCTGTAATTCCTTATATTATTATCTATTGCTTTGTTTGGAAGCTCTTTTTGTTCGGGAAAAAATGTTACTTTATGAACAATTGGATTCAATAGTCAGACGTCACGTCCGCCCAGCAACGAGCAGCTTGGTTCTAAACAAAGAAAATCGCTACTTTTTATCCTTCATGCTGGCTCGAACTTTTTCACGTGTCATGTGATCAGAATGTATAAAAGTCAAAACATGATCAGATTTATAATGTTTTTCTCCTCTGGATACACTTCTATGCTCGTCGGAGAAGTCCGCCATTGTTCCGATAGTTTAGAACCAGTTACTAAGTTACTATGCGTCATTTCGAGGGAAGTGACGTCACAACTGTTAAAGCCTATTTGGTCCAAAAAAACGAACATGCCCTTACGGAGAGAACGTCAGCATAGCATTGCGCATGCGTCTCTCTTATGCACTGAATCAACTAATCAACTTAGATATCACTAATTTTTTTTAAGAAATCACTTTTCAAAATGTTATGATATACATACTTTTATAAAATAAAAATATAACCAATAAATTTATTTTGATGAAAACGTTCACAATGATCTGTTGCAAAGAATGGCAGATAATAAGGAATGATCCCAAGATTGAGATTTCATGCCGTAAAATTACTGATTTCACGCTTCGGTAACCCAGACAAAAACTTTTTTAAAATGTTTTTATATACATACTTTTTTTCATGCCAATAAAGAGAGAACCTCAACTTAGCATTGCGCATGCGTTTCTCTTATCAACTGAGAAAATCTATTGTTTGGTTAATGAGATATCACTTTAAAAATGTTTTTATATACATACTTTTATAAAATAAGATAATAACCAATAAACGTTTTTTTGATTAAAAAAAAAAAGTTCACAGTGCACTAATGACGCACCAGTTAAATCGTTTCTCAGTGATCTTTTTGAAAAAGATCGCTGAGAAACGATTTAACTGGTTCGTTACTAGCGCACTGTGAACTTTTCTTTTTTTTTATATCAAAAAACGTTTATTGGATATATTCTTATTTTTATAGAAATATGTATATAAAAACATTTTTAAAGTGATATCTCATTAACCAAACGATAGATTTCCTCAGTTGATAAGAGAGACGCATGCGCAATGCTATGTTGACGTTCTCTCTGTATTGGCATGTAAAAACCGAAGTGAATAACAAAACAAACAAAACAAAAACAAGACATGACCTTTGATTTCCTAAATTCTTTGGTTCTTGAGACCATGCAATGTGTACCTTTGCAAAGGCACTTGTTTTGCTAACTTCCACAATTATATCTAAATTTAATTAAAATTATCAACTCAAACTCGTCCTCGGGTGTTGAAAAGGATACTTTTTATTTTACTTTTTCCATTATTTATATATTTTTTATCATGTACAATGACCAAAATATACATAAAATGTTCCTCTTTCTAACACAATTTAAATTGTGACCCTCCGCCTCGAAACGGTATTAAGTCGGGTTTTTTTTCAAGTTTGGGTTTTTGGTACCCAATCATAGCTTATATATCATATGCTTTAAAAATTGATACCAAATTTATAAAATTCTGATTATTTATTGCCGAGATATGACCGTTTGAAGTAGGGATGGTCTAAAAACCAAGTTTTGAGAAAATCGACTTTGAAGTGAGGCTTCGTTTTCACGCACAGTCAAATCAATGGGCAATGATAACTCCTTAGATACGGGCATCGAAAATTTGATGAGAATAGGAAAATTTGTCATGAGCTTAGACTATACATTTAATATTGCTTTTGTAGTTATTTATTATTATGCTGAAAGTAAATAAAACATCCAAACAAAAAATTATGCGACAATTTTATGACATTGGTCACTTTTTGAAGAATTTTTGATATTTAAATAAAGAATCAATAAGATAAGAATTATTAATGTGGCATTATGTATTATATAAAAGAAGAAATATGATTTCAAAATGCCAAAAGTTAGAGAAGGGTTTATAATTTCAAAGTACAGTTTTCAAACTATGTGAAGCCGGATGGGCAGGGAAAGATATATCACGAAATAGGATGAGAGAGGAAGAGAAAGAATGAGAGAGTAAAACACACATACCCACACACACACACACACACACACACACACACAGACACACACATACGCGCGGACGCGTGAGAGAGAGAGAGAGAGAGAGAGAGAGAGAGAGAGAGAGAGAACGTGAGAGAGAGAGAGAGAGAGAGAGAGAGAGAGAGAGAGAGAGAGAGAGAAGGGAAGGGGAGAGCGACTGCTTGTGCATTAAGAGGGCGGGAGGGAAATATAGTAAAGATTGAAGCCTGTGTAAGTGTGTGTGTGTGTGTGTGTGTGTATGTGTTTGTATGTGTGAAAGAAACAAAAGGGAGACGGAGAGGTTGAGGTAGACATGAAGAAAGGGATGGAGGCGGAGCAAAGAATTGTAGGGATAGTTTAAGAAAGCATTTTGTTTCAAAGTAAGTCAAAGTCAATCAACTGGAAACATATTGACCAATGATATTGCAATCAAAGAAATGGGCAGGTCAAATTATTCATTGCATTGTTTCCATTTTGAGTCAGATGACAGCTTGAGGAGGAGGGGGTGGGGCTTATTGTGTAATGACTTACATGAAAACATGTTATTGAATCTCTCAAGTTTTTCTTAGCGTTCACCCACATTGTTGATGTCTAAATAGACTCCTCTTCTCTCTCCCCCCCCCCCCCCCCCCCTTTCTCTTCCCCGACCCCCCCCCCCCCCCCCCCCCCCCCCTCTCCCCTCCTTAACTCAGTATACAAAGAAAGCACGACAAAACGAACATCTCTCTCTCTCTCTCCCTCTCTCTCTCTCTCTCTCCCTCTCTCTCTCTCTCTTTCTCTCTCTCTCTTTCTCTCTCTCTCTCTCTCGCTGTTTGCGTGTGTGTGTGTGTGTGTGTGTGTGTGTGTGTGTGTGTGTTTGTCCCTCTCTCCTTTTCATCTATCTATCTCCATCTATCTATCTATCTGTCTATCTATCTATCTATCTATCTATCTATCTATCTATCTATCTATCTATCTATCTATCTATCTATATATCTATATAACTATCTACCTATCTATTTATCCATTAACAGGTCTGACCCTCTGAAATGTTCTAATGTCTGCCGCCTTTGACACCATAAATTGCAAATTCTTGTTAAAGATTATGAAAAGAATAGTCCTGGAAGACGATGAGATTAATCCGATTCCTGATAAGTGAGACCTGGATAACGAGTTTCTGCGCACGTCTCAATCTTCTTATTTATCATCAGCTTTTGACACTATCGATATGACTTAAATCGTTTAAAAATAACTTTCGGCTTTTCCTTTGGAATGTGATCCCCGCAGGGCTCAATTCTTGGACCTGTTCTCTTTGTTCTCTACATAAATCCCTTTTCAAGGGTTATCACGGGTTTTGGTCTGCCCTATCACCAATATTCTGATGACACGCAACTGCTTTAGAACAGAATGAATCAAAAACTTACAAAATGTAATAAACACGCGTGGAAAATGTGTACTGGGTTTCAGGAAGTGGATGGGTAGAAACAGGTTAAAGCTTGCTGGCGATAAAGCGGAGGTCACGTATGTAGGGTTTTAGAAGGTTTTAGAACGAAACGAAATTAAAAATCTGAGAATCGTCAATTGAAATTGTAGATAAGATCAAAATTCCTGAAAGTTGCTTAGATTCAGAATCATGGATGGACTATCAAATTAAGACTATGATTCACTCATTCGTCTGTCAGTTGAAAAAAAAAACTTGATCTATTCGGCAATTCCTTTCTGAGGATATGACCAAAAATACTGTCGTCTCTTTTATTTTCAAAGCTGGATTACTGTAAAGCTCTGTTTTGTTTTTGTATTTGTTGTTTTGTTTTGCTTTGTTTGTTTGTTTTTTGTTTTTTGTTTTTTTGTTTTAGTTTTGTTTTGTTTTTGTTTTTTGTTGTTTTTTTTTGTGTTTTTTTTTTTTTGGGGGGGGGGGGTATTTTGAAAAATAAGCTTAGGCGGCTGAAGACTGTCCAAATAAATGATATTGCTTGCGGTTACTGACCTCTCATAGTGGGCAGGGAGGTTACTCACTCTGTTTTCTATAACCCTATATCTGTTTTCCAACTTACTTTTTGTCTTTGTCTTGGAATGAGATTACTTGACTTTGTCATTTCCTTTGTCAGAATCCTTAGCTGAGAGGGAAACATTAAAATGTACAGTTAAAGTTTTGAAAGATGATAATTTTTTTCCTTGTAAATTATCTCTGTTATGAATTGTTATATGTGTTGATTTGAATTAAAATGTAAGCATTTGGGGGTGTTCTTCTTAGTGGGATCTTATGCTCGTGTCTGGGTGAGACTTTTAGGTGATCTCAAATTGTGCACAATGATAATATGCTCTTGAAATCGACATATGTTCCCCAATTGTACCTTCCCCTTTGTGTTTTCTCGAGTGCTTTCAATTGTTAGCCGATAATTTTTGTACTATCCTATGTTCTTCTTTTTTTACTGACACTGAAATTGGTAAATGTGTTGCAAGCGCCATAAGACTTTTAAAAACAAACATCATAATGTTGCCAGATTGGTCTTTTAAAATCGGAGGTACAACTATGGCACACCACTAATCGAAAATTACACTGGCTGAATGTTGAGAAAAGGGTCACTGGGCGGGGTTCCTGACCTCCCATAGTGGGCAGGGGGGTACATACTGTGTCTTTCTATCCCCCTATGTCTGTTTTCCAACATGCTTTCTGTCTTTGTCTTCGAATGAGATTACTTGGTTTTGTCCTGGCTGTAGCCGAGTCCTAGTTGGGAGGGAAACAGTCAAATGCATAGTTATTGTTTTGGGAGATGATATTTTTATCCTTGTAAATCATCTCTCTGTTGTGTATTATTATAATATTTGTTTTTTGAATGTATGATGTTAGCATTTGAGTGTATTCCTCTTTGTTGGATTTTGTGCTTGTGTCCGGATGAGACTTATAGGTGATCTCAAACTAAGTACATTGGTGGTATGCTCTTGGAATCTACATCTGATCCCCATTTGTTCTCAGTTCCCCTATGTCTTGCTTTTTCTTGGGTGCTTTAATTGTAATTCTAGAACTTTTTACTATCTCATTTTATTCCTTTTTACTGACGCTGATATTACCCCTGACGTGGGTTTGTACAAATAGATTATAGGGCGACTATTGGCATTTCAGCCACATGTTTCACCTTTTCCCCTGTCATTTTTTTTCTATTGGTGTGTTGTGGGGGGTGGGAGAGGGGGGGGGGGGGGGGGGGGGAGTAGTGTTGTGTCGTCATTTGACGTAAAAATTGGCCTATTATTTATTCATAGCAAAATCGAAACGCAGTCACAGAAAGCATTGAAATAAATAAAAAGACGTAACCCGCCCCCCCCCCCCTTCAACCCAAAAGAAGAAAGAAAGAAAGGAAGATACAATACACAATATGTTTTTCTACTGAAAACCGGTCAACTCCACCCCCATCCCTTCTTTCCTCAAAAAGTAAGTCTAAAACCCATGCAAAATATGAAATAAAGAATTAAATTGAGCTTTATTATATAGCGCAATATCCACTAAACATGCTCAAAGCGCTTTACAATGGATCCCTGGCCAACAGCAACACTTAACATATAGGACGGAACATGACGCCTGCAAGGCGAAATTACATTTTATTTTTCGGACAGAGTCAACTCTGTTAAAGGCTAGGTACTCATTTTATACATGGGTAGGGTGAGAGAATGTGAGTAAAGAGCCTTGCCCAAGGACTCAACTATGCTCCAAGCGAGGTTCGAACCCAGGACCTTCCGATCCGAAAGCGAGTGTCATACCACATAGCCGCTGAGAGGACAGTCAGTCATTGCCCATGGCAGAGTCATCGATGGGGCTGTCACTGGGAGTGTGGTCTAGTGGTATGACACTCGCCGTAGGATCAGAGAGTCCAAACTTCGAGTCCCACTCGCACGGGCGCATAGTTGAGTTACCTTGGAAAAGGCTCTTAATCCACATTCCCCCATTGCACTCAGATGTAAAATGAGTACCTGGCCGTTATCATCGTTGTCTCTGTCGGAAAAAAAAAATATAACATCGTGTAACAGGCGTCATGTCTACAGGTTAGATAACTCTGTTGACAAAGGACCCCCTGTAAAGCGATTTGATAATAATAGTAGTAGTAATAATAATAATAATAATAATAATAATAATAATAATAATAATAATAATAATAATAATAATATAATAATGATAATGATAATGATAATAATAATAATAATAATAATAAGAATAATAATAATAATAATAATAATAAATAATAATAATAATAATAATAATAATGATATAATAATAATAATAATAATAATAATAATAATAATAATAATAATAATAATAATAATAATAATAATAATAACAATAATAATAATAATAATAATAATAATAATAATAATAATAATCGTTATTGTCCAAATAGGCCATTATTGAGCACGTTTAGTGGATATTGCTCTTTATAAATGCTGAAGTTTTAATGCTTTAGAGTCAAACTGTAGAAGACACATTTTCACTTTCATTGTCAGTGTATCAATGTTTGCTTTTCAGAGTCTTGTAAAAAAAAAAATCAAACCAAAAACAAGAACAAAAATAAAAAAAACAAAAAAACAACAACAACAAAAAAAAAAAAAAAAAAAAAAAAAAAAAAAAAAAAAAAAAAAAAAACAAAAAAAACAGAAGAAATGTAGAGGGGAAGTAATTCCTTCGTCTACAAAAAATATCAATGTAATAACATGGTTACCTCCCTTTAGCATGTAGACCCGGACTTTGGGTATTAATTTTGTTTCACAAGACTCCGTGCACATAGGTATGATCTATAGATAGTTCGAAGGTGACGTCACTCAGGTCTTCGTTATTGTTTTTTGCCATCCGCGTTTATGAGTAATGCTCACTGAACTGTATTAACCCGACTATAAACGTTCATGGATACACACAGTTTTGTGTGTTGGTCCGTTATACTTCCAGATGGCAATGTTGTGAGCTTCTTAGACAAGCGCATACTATCTATATCACCTTTCCATGTGCTCAAGGTTATTGGTCAAATTGGAATATTATGTCCTCAAAGTCACCAATATAGTGAAAAGTGTTCACAGCATTTTGAAATATCTAACATCACGATTGGTCATTTTGTTCAGCTTGACATGGGTATGTTTACAGCATTCATAAACAAAGCAATGTGTTTACATTTGTTAAGAAATATCCAATCGTTGGACAGCAACAAATCATGTGACCAATGACTTGGTTGGACAAAAACTGAATATAGATCGCTCCCTTTGTTGTAGGTCATAGCCCCCTCCGAGAATTAATAGAAGGCCGATAGCGCTGAGGGTGATTGCCGCTTTGTATAAATGACCAAAAAAATGCAATTGCAGACTCTTATTATTATTATTATTATTATTATTATTATTATTATTATTATTATTATTATTATTATTATTATTATTTATTATTATTATTATTATTATTATATATTATTATTATTATTATTATTATTATTATTATTATTATTATTATTATTATTATTATTATTATTATTATTATTATTATTATTATTATTATTATTATTATTATTATTATTATTCATCTATTATTATTATTATTATCATTATTATTATTATTATTATTATTATTATTATTATTATTATTTTATTATTATTATTATTATTATTATTATTATTATTATTATTTATTATTATTATTATTATTATTATTATTATTATTTATTATTATTATTATTATTATTATTATTATTTATTATTATTATTATTGATTATAACTATCATTATTTTTATTAATTTTATCATTATAACTATCATTATTACTATCATCATTATCCATCCCCTCCTTCTCATGCTCCCCCTCCTCCTCTTTCAAATATCCCAACCATTTCTTTCCCAACACGACGATGCAAAGCGGTCTGGAATTGGATGAAACCATTCATAATACTCTTCAACAGTCGTAACGTCACTTCCTTCCTAACTTAGTAACACTGGCTCTCAACTATCGGAACAATGGCGGACGCCGTATGCTCCGGCGAGCATAAAAGCGTATCCAGAGGGAAAAAAACCCCATAAATTTGATCATGTTTTGACTTTTACACTTTCTGATCACAAGGCATATGAAAAGTTCTCGCCAGCATGAAGAATAAATAGTAATGATTTTCTTTGTTTAGAACCAAGATGGCCCCGTTGCCAGGCGGCGTGACATCAGACTACTGAATCCAATTTCATCAAGATTTTATCATCTCTTGGACATGTCCCTGGACTATATCATGTGGGGAAAACGCACGCACGCACACACACCCACACACACACACACACTTACAATCACACACACACAAACATAGAAACAGAGAGAAACAGATATAAAGTTAGAGAGAATATGGAGAGAGAGAGAGAGAGAGAGAGAGATAGAGATAGAGAGAGAGAGGGAGGGAGACATATATTAAGAGAGAGATAAGAGATAGATATAGATAAATAGACAGACAGACAGATAGATAGATAGCTAGATAGATAGATAGATAGATAGATAGATAGATAGATAGATAGATAGATAGATAGATAGATAGATAGATAGATAGATAGATAGATAGATAGATAGATAGATAGATAGATAGATAGATAGATTTATTTGCAATTTTTTTCAATTTTTTTAGTTTTAGCACAAAAAAGGCAAACCCCCCCCCCCCCCCCCCCCAAAATAAAAAAACCCAAAAACAAAAACAAGTCGAATTTTTCTTTTATTTGATAGAACGTGAAAGATAATTAATCAAGAGTAGTTTCTTATTTTACTATCTCATTTTCTTCCTTTTTACTGGCGCTGTTGACCTTACATTTGTTGCAAGCGCCGTGAAACCATTGAAAACAAACAAATACCTTTCTCTTTTGTGAACTAATTATGAGTTTTTAGGCAGATTTATCGGAAAATTTTGCAAATATTTTGCAAATTTTGTTCTTTTTGTCTTGCATTTCTTGCAAATTTGGATTTTTTTTTTGGGTGTGCAAAAAACCCGCCATGTCAGATATATCTAATCTTCAGGTCGCGTAATCCATGAAAATAACGTCATATGTAACCAATCTGTGTCAATGATTTATTTCACTCGCAATCTCGAAGTTGACAATATCCCTGGCATTTAAACGAAACAAACATGACAAAGTAGTCCAAGTAAAAGACAGTCACAACGCAGTTGATGTTGTCTTGGTCATATTTCTCGTTTTGTTGTCAGGGACATTTCCATTTCCATCCTGTTCATTGCAGTATCGTTTCATAAATAAGTTAAATATTCTGCCCAGGCGTCCAGGTGGTATGTCAAAATCCATGTGATAAATTGAAGGGAAATTTGAAAATATATTTATCAGTCCATTTTCGGCAACTGTGCTCATTGTTGTTTACAATGAATGTAAACACCAAGACAATAAGATTAAAAAGCTTTTCAGAGGGGTAATTCCAGCCATCCCTGCTGAGAGCATCGGTTTGAATTGACAAAGTCGGACATGATGATTGCTTTCCTCTGAGGTGCGGACTGTCTTTATGTTTTTGGTACAAATAACCTCCAATGAAAAGAAGAGAAAGTTCCTCGTCTTTGCTGATGCTTTCCAATTTTTCTGGTTGATCATCAAGTATTAGCGGTTCGGAATCCGTCAATGATTTGTCACAGAGATGACATGAGTGTTGGGAGTTGTCATGTTGATGGTGTCCTCCTCTGTGTCCAACATTAATAGGGAATGAGATAAGCGGAAGAGTAGCGTCCCTTGACTGGACGTCACCCATAGTCTGTGATGTCACCAGCGGAAAAGTTATTAGGGAGAGAACGTCATGTTGGTTGTGCGCATGCGTCTCTCGTCCTCGCTTCCGGTGAAAGCGGCTTGAGACACTTCAAAACCAAATTGACGTTCTCTCTGTAAGGTGACGTCCAATCAAAGGACGCTACTCTTCCGCTAATCTCATTCCCTATTAATTTTGTCTTGTCGATATGAAAAATGTCCTGTGTAGTGATGTAGCATTTGTTTCCACCAGACATCCTAAAATACGAAAAACCAAAAACTAGATGTGCCTAAATGAGTCAATAAATGGAGATAGAGATAAAGGGAGTAAATGTGACTCATAAATAAGGGAACAACACAAAACAAACGACGCTT
>NC_088372.1:35289796-35300933 GCF_034508935.2 Berghia stephanieae
ATCAGACTATTGATGATATGAATTTATCTAAAAAGCTCACAACACCCGCCAGTCTGATATACCGTACCTGTGGGGTAGTCGCACACATATGTAATGGCTTATGATCGCATAGTGGTGTTTTTGATAGATAGTAATATTATCCTTTGCGTCGTGTTGTAGATGTTAATAATGACGAAAGAGTTCAGGGGCCGGTGATGATAATTGAATGCACAACATCAAGACATTCAAATAAAAGTCCAGATTCCAAGTTTCATTTCTTACAGTTTTATTTGTTTGTGATAAATTCAAAATCCAAATCAAATAGCATGGTCATAATTCAATCAGTTTCATAAATTCCAAATCCGTAAAATCAGTCCACATGTAAAGTCAATTTTGCCTAAGTAACCATTTTCAATATTCGTGGAATATTTCTAAGTCCGTAAAAGCAAATAAATGATGGTGAGCACAAAAGGTTTAAAGTGTGCAGCTCATGGTCGAGTTGAATCCTACCGTTTTCCTCGAAACATCCTCTTTTATCCCTATCAAAATTTTACCCACAATTCCATTGGTTCCACGCCCCCTTGCAGTTTTGACAGTTCCCTGTCAGTCTATAATCCAACCCCTAAGAGTAAGACCAAATCATAATCAAACCTGAAACGTCAATTCCTACATATTGGTGTTAAACCCGCCTTTTATGATATAATATTACTTTTGGTAAACGTTAGTTCAGTACGCCCAAATAATCTGTACGCCCAAATAATAAATTCCAACTATAATTTGATGCTATTATCCCCAATAACCAAGTAACACCGATCAAAGAAAGTAATTTTCTAGTACTCAATATAATGACCAATCCTTTAACTTTGGAACGTAAAACTGTCCTAGACTACTCACTATAATGACCAAGTTTAACTGATATACAAGCACTGTGAACTCATTAAACCCACTTGCTATAAGCTAACTCTCTTACATACGCCCCTTTCTTAGAATTTAAATTGACTTTAAAACAATTTCAATTCAAAAAAATTACAGTGAGAGATTAAATATATATGTAATGTCCAACTAAAATGTAATAAATAAATGTTAAAATGATAATACTTATACCAGTTAAATATTTAAAAACTTTAAACTTTAAATTCAAAAACACCAAAGTTGATTACAACATTCATATATATCAATTATAGGTTTTATAGTATTACAACATTGATAAATTCACAAACATCAAATTTGATTACAACATCTAAATAGATATATATATCGATTATAGATTTTTTTTTTCTTTCAAATTACAACATCAACAGTAAGGTATCTATCATTTAAAAGTGATTAAAATTTAAATTTACCAACACGAAAGTTGATTAAACATTTATATATTTATCGATTATACTTTTTAAGGCATTACAACATTGACAGTAAGATATCAAGTAATTAAAAGTTCAAAGAAAAAATATCTTTTCACCTTAAATTCCATCTTCATAGCAATAAAAGTGTTTAATTCTCGTCATATCCCATCACACATAAATAGTATTGCGTGAAAAAGGATGGTTCAAATTCCATTTGTGATATACTCACGTTGTCTTATTCAATCTCAAATTCAACTCTTCACGACATGGGTGATAATCTCAGCTTCCATGTATGTCTACTCATTTACTGACATATCAAAACCAGTACCTTGTATATTCCCTTATATTGTATGATTCCATTTAAACAACATTATTACATTAATTCCTACTTATAATATGTGGTACAAATAATGTATTATAGACATCTAAATCCATATACGAAGGATTACATTTCAATTAGTAATAAAAAAAAATATTAAAAAAATAAATCAAAATAATAGCATTATCATCATTTTAAAATTCAAGTTGAAGTTATTATCATTCATTGTTCATTGTTGATGTTTCAATTTTTTAAGCTTTTTAAGTCATCAGGGTGTAGTTTACAACTACATTGATATCAAATTGTTCTTTGTGGCGGTCATCCATCAGAGGTCACATTTCTCAGTAATCCGTTCGTTTGAGAATGGTCATCCTGTAAAAATTGTCAGTAATTGTTAATTAAGTCATTGTCCTCATTTAGAATGAGTTTTCATGCAATGAAAAAAATATATCAACTATAAGAGTTGAGGTGATTGTATCTAGTCTACGTGTTGCATTGTTGTGTGTGTTGTGGTCACTGAATAGCCCAAGTGTCATAAATTCACTTTAATTATTGTTAATTAATTAAAAACTTTTTCCTCTGTAAATGTCTTCGAATTATCACCATAATGTCTTCACATTCAAATATTTAGTCTTTAATAAATAATCAGACATTAGTCTGTCCGACTTGTTCACATCACATATTTAGTGTTAAGTAAATAATCAGTCATTAGTCTGTCCGACTTATTCATATTTAGTACAGTGTAAATAACTAAATAAGTAAAATCTAACACAGTATGTGATTGTGGGCTGTTACTAAAGTGACCAACTTTTGCAATTAGTGTGTTGTATTTGTTCGAGTCTTTTGAATTTGGGACGAAAAAAGACTCTACAGGTAGCAAACGTATGCTTAACCTGTTGGGTTGTTTCTTGGTCTTGTGACGTCGCTGTAATCCATTCATCTCCGGCATCTGGGTCGATTCTCCTCGTAGATATTTGTGGTTGTCTTGTGTAAACGTTGAATCTCATTGTAGATGAAATTGTAAAAATTCAAGATTAACTGTGTGCGAGATCTTGAATTTAAATGAAGTTTGACTTATCCAGCAAGTCAAAAGAAAGTTGTGAACTCAGCCATGTGTTGACAAAGAGTTCGTGTGTAGTAGTCGACAGAGGTCGTGTGTTGTAATTGTCTGTGTTTGTTGATCGAGTTTTGATGAGGTGGCATGTGAGTACACACCAGGTAGATGATGTAATCTGTAGAGTACCGGTGGGTGACGTGAGTCCACACACCAGGTAGAGGATGTAACAATAACGTAGTCTAGTAGACTATGTAGTAGGGTCGAATAAGGTCAACAATATTTTCGTTATTTGAACGCAGGTTGTTGAATATCATACGATAATGAATCCAAGGAAATCGCTCATGTGGCGTTTTGCGATACTTTTTCCTGCATTGTCTTATATACATATATAGCCTTTATCTTTTACAATGATACTAAGACAGGCGTTATTATAATATTCAATGTTTATAAGTTGTAGATATGGGTGCTGCACACTTGTATATTGACATAAGTTTAAATTTGAATACGCTCACCACTGCATATGAAGGAAGTAGTATTGTTCACAATTGGACATCGTTTTTGTAAAAACAATCGTATCTTGAACGTTTATGTAATTATTGACATCGTACATCGTTGGGTATTGTTGTCGTAGAAGTAAATACAAGCAATCCAATTGTTCAATAAAGAATGTAAATATAAAAAGGTTCATGGAAGAAATCTGTGTTGATACAGATATTATTTTATGAATTCTGTCAAGTTTGTATAAGTTGAAAGGTACGATGTAATTGAGGTTGCTGTGTAGTTTGTAGTCTGTAGATTGTGTTGATTCTGGACGTATCAATGACGTAGTGTTTTGTCGAGATGCTTACTCCATTTCAAGGTATTCGTGGATAGACCAAAGGGATTAGGACATTTTCCGACCTATGTTGTGGTTGTGTTTGAGTTGCCTCTGTCGTTGTCATCAGCGTTCCCGTTATGACCGATGGTTGCAAGTGTCCTCTTTCGTGATGACTGTATCATGTTTTAGTGCAAACACTACTTCTGCCTTTGATTAACTCGAATTATTCCCCTTAGAAAATCCCTAATTTAATGAAATATGATTTTGTTTATGTTATCGTAGCACTTCCTACCATTTCAACTGATTGCCGAATGATTACACACTTAAGATTTGACAATTGAACATAACTTCTTCTTCAACTCAGTTACACACTTTATGATATAAATGTTAAATTCAAATCACGCAGTAAATATTGATTACAATTACAACAGCAAATCGATAGGAGAAAAAGATGATAATCAAAATATTTGCAGAAACGATATACACTCTGGTCAATAAAAATTCAATGTTTCGCGCCTTTGCCCTCGGCTTATAAAAATATTCATATAACTCATTGCGACGTTATCTCGCGCCTCTTAATATAGCATTGATAATTGTGTGCGCTTTAACCACGCACATCGTATTTATAAAAATTATCCGCCTTCTGTATCATTTCATAATGTTAAACAATGCGCTTTAATCAAACGCAAAATAAAATATTCCCGAACGCCTCATTCCTGCGTCTCGTAATTTAAATCATGTGCACTTTAATCACCGCGTCTTACATCACTGCGCTTATTTCCCCAATATGCATTAACAGCATTTTACCATATGGGTTACTTATAATTCGCTGATTCTTAACAAGTTAACCACTTGTGTCAAATATTATCAGCTCACATGACATGATAATGCATTTTCAATATTTTGTTATTCTTCCGTAATAACATTTTAACTCCCATTACAAGACATTAGTCTTTCATAATAATTAATACTCCGTCATTTTATTTGTTCTCCGACTTTAAACCAAAAGTCCGTTATTCCGTTACTATGAGAATATGTCTCCTTTTAAAAATCACGATGAAACGCGTTTCAAAACAAAACTAAACAAAACAACGATTGACTCATATTCCGCATAAATCATTTCAACTTAATTTCCAGTGATAAAATCCAAATGTCTTATGTAATCTATTATAACGCCATGTCTCATTACACAACTAAATAAGCTCTGTTGTCGATTACTTGGCTGCGTTAACCACACATTTATTACCAAGAATACAAACAGATATAAAACTTTGCTCTTTGTCATGAACCCATGAATCTCAAAGAGTCAATATCAACCCACCAATTCATCCCTATTGACGGGAGAGAAATATAATCAATGATGTTGTAAATAATAACAATAAATACCATAAGACATTTTTCAATTATCAAAACTTAGAATTTACGTGTTGTTATTGCCATCATCTTCTTGAGTCATTTTGACAGAAAATAAAACGTAACAACATTAAATAATGGACCAACTGTTTATGTAATTCCAACAGTAACATACAAAAATTGAAATAAAAATCGACACATCTTTGTTACTGATATTAACAAAACATTGCCATTAACGGTACAAATTAATATTCGAAGATCTATTCCGAAACGCTTGATTGTAAGTAAACGCATTTTCATTTATTTTGAAAAATAAAACGCACTAAAATATTCATTTAAATTCTGCAATTTTTATTTTCATCTCTCCCTCTCTTCTTTTTAATTAAATAAAATACGTATAGCATCAATGCATTATTATTATTATTATTATTATTATTATTATTATTATTATTATTATTATTATTATTATTATTATTATTATTATTATTATTATATTATTATTATTATTATTATTTTGCCGTTTATAATTATTTTTTCACTTTTTGAATATATTATTTTGCCTTTATTAAAATATTTTTTAAATTTCCTTTTTATTGTGACTATTAATTTAATATTATTTAGTATATTATATTTTTTTTTAAATATCGTTCTTTTGTGACATTAATTTAGGAAATATTAAATTTAAAATTTTTTTTATTTTTCTAAATATTATTTCAACTATTCAACTTCAAAATTGATATTCATTTTTTTCAATAAAAATATTTTCCTATCTCGTTCACAATTAATTCATTCAATTCGAGTCTCAGAAAAACTTCATAATTTAACTACGGTCACAATTACATTCTCGGTATCCATGGTTCGGATGATAAATCTTACATCTGGTATCACGGCTCCAAAGAGATACATAATGTGGGATAGTTCGCACACATTGTATGGCTTATGATCATAGTGGTGTTTTTGATAGATAGTAATTATTATCCTTTGAGTGTTTTCTGCGTGTGTGTAGATGTTAATAATGACGAAAGAGTTCAGGGGCCGGTGATGATAATTGAATGCACAACATCAAGACATTCAAATAAAGTCCAGATTCCAAGTTTCATTTCTTACAGTTTTATTTGTTTGTGATAAATTCAAAATCCAAATCATGATAAATTCCAAATCCAAATCAAATAGCATGGTCATAATTCAATCAGTTTCATAAATTCCAAATCCGTAAAATCAGTCCACATGTAAAGTCAATTTTGCCTAAGTAACCATTTTCAATATTCGTGGAATATTTCTAAGTCCGTAAAAGCAAATAAATGATGGTGAGCACAAAAGGTTTAAAGTGTGCAGCTCATGGTCGAGTTGAATCCTACCGTTTTCCTCGAAACATCCTCTTTTATCCCTATCAAAATTTTACCCACAATTCCATTGGTTCCACGCCCCCTTGCAGTTTTGACAGTTCCCTGTCAGTCTATAATCCAACCCCTAAGAGTAAGACCAAATCATAATCAAACCTGAAACGTCAATTCCTACATATTGGTGTTAAACCCCGCCTTTTATGATATAATATTACTTTTGGTAAACGTTAGTTCAGTACGCCCAAATAATCTGTACGCCCAAATAATAAATTCCAACTATAATTTGATGCTATTATCCCCAATAACCAAGTAACACCGATCAAAGAAAGTAATTTTCTAGTACTCAATATAATGACCAATCCTTTAACTTTGGAACGTAAAACTGTCCTAGACTACTCAATATAATGACCAAGTTTAACTGATATACAAGCACTGTGAACTCATTAAACCCACTTGCTATAAGCTAACTCTCTTACATACCAACTCGCAGATTAATTCAATTTAGTGAGAATTACTTATGAAAATGACTGTCCAAAACAATAACAAAGAGCTTAGTGACGTCAATTTTGTTTCTTCTATTAATTTTTGTTATTGTTTTTTGCCATCCATGTTTATGAGTAATTCTCACTAAAGTATATTAATCAGACTATAAACGTTCATGGTTACACACAGTTTTGTGTGTTGGACCGTTATACTACCGGGTGGCAATGTTGTGAACTTCTTAGCCAAGCTCATACTATCTATAGTTTTGCGTATTGGTAGGTTTCATCCAGCTGTAAATATTTTACCTAAACGCATAGCACAAATAACAGATTCCACAACAACAACTACAACAAAAATAATAAGAAGGAGGGGGGGGGGGGGGGGGGGGGGGACCAAACACAGAACATGTCGGGCTCAAACCCAATAACAAAAATCAAAGTAAAACGTTCTTAATGCATCAATTAAAACCCAGATGAATGACAGAAGAGTATCAATGATGCACGTCAGAAAAATGATTCACAAGAACAAAAAATCATCTCCCAAAACTAATACTAAATATTTGACTGCTTCCCTCTTAGCTAAGGACTCCGACAAGGGCCAGGACAAAACCAAGTAATCCCATTCCAAGACAAAGACTAAAAGCAACTAAGAAAACAGATGTAAGGGTATGAAGACCCAGTAAGTGACCTCCTGTCCACCATGGGAGGTCACATAACCCCACCTAAGAAAGAACACTTTACAAAGGTTCCCAAAACCAAAAGCAAAACTTGACCACGTCGGACGAGACATGACGCTCGTAAGACGCTACATAATACATTTTTATTTCGACAAAGACAAAGCTGCTACAGACCATGTTTTGTTTGTTTTAAATGGTTTCACGGCGCTTGTAAGACACTAAGGTCATATCAGCGCCAGTAAAAAGGAAGAGAATGGGATAGTAAAAAGTTCTAGAATTACAATTAAAGCATTTAAAAAAGGGTTAGACAAAGAAGAATTGGTTCAAATAGGAAAGAGATGTACACTGTCAAAGTACTTAGTTTGAGATCAACTAAAAGTCTCATCCAGACACAAGCACAGGTCCACACTAATAGGAATACACTCGAATGTTTACAAATCATATAAAATAAATATGTAAACAAATCATAATACAGTGCATAACAGAGAGATGATTTACAAGACAAAAAATATCATCTCCCAAAACATTTGACTGTTTCCCTCCCAGCTAGGGTATCCGGCCAGGGCTAGGATAAAACCTAGTAATCTCACCCAAGACAAAGACAGAAAGCGTGTTGGAAAACATATAGGGGAATAAAAGACACAGTAAGTACCTCTCTGCCCACAATGCGAGGTCAGGTATCCCATCCAGCTACTGACCGTGTATTCCATTTTGCGGTGAGAGTATGCGAGTAAATTATAACCTTTTTCTTCTTCAGAAAACTGAACTTTGCTTTGCCCAGAGCGGGGTTCAAACCCCGGACCTGCTGATCCGGATTTGAATGCCATACGACAAAAACCACAAAGCTGCGTGAATTAGGAATATCCGCTATGCGTGTAGATAAAATACCCACGTGTTATCTGCCCAGCCAGGGGACGTGTCAGTCCAAAGGGTGCATGTTATCAGGGAAGTAAAGCTAATCCTTCAAAAGCCATAACTCTTAATGAGTCAGAGTATATTAAGCTACTCTCTAAAGCATTAAAGGGACAGTAATAATTGTCTGTTATCATTGGGAAAGGACGCTAATCGATTGAAAGTTGTGTACTTTCCTACTGATATATCGGTAGACCCAGACACTCAGTTACTGATGGATGGGCAGAGAGGTCAGAAACAGTCTCCGACTCAAGAAAATACCGAAAAAAAAAACAATTAAAAAATAATAAAACATACACAAAAATAAATCCCCAAACAAAACAAAATAAAATCTGGTCGCTGTTCTCGTAATCTTGGTCACATGACTAATCTCCACAAACCGGTGTGGTGTCGCGATTTAGTTGAAATACGCACTGAGGAATGCAGTGACTTAGACAGTTGGAGTGACTATACCAGCCCCCAAATGTGTCTCTCAGATTGAAAATTTATCAAACAAATTTAAATATGGTAAAATGAGCATCATTTGATAGATTTCATCTTCATCCCACACTTTAGAAAAATAACATCGGACAGGTTGTTTCAATGTCAAGATATATCATATAATAAAGATGGTGTGAATAAAGTGGTCTTTATATGATATATCTTGACATTGAAATCACCTGTACGATGTTTTTATTTTTTAAAGTGTGGGATGAAGGATGAAATCTATCAAATGATGTATATTTTATCATATTATTTGTTCGATAATTTTCAATCTGAAGGGGGTGGGGGGGGGGGATCTTTGTCATCCCATTCCACAGTATTATAAATGTGAATTGTCAGTTTTTGTCACATTAACAAATTGCACTCATTGTCCTTAGTCAAACATAATGCAAATATTGCAGCTCGAAGCTCGGAGAAATAAATAATGATAGTCAAATGGATTGGAAGCTTCTATTTAATAAACGAAGACATATAGTGTGGACGTTTCGGATTTCCCCTATGTCAACAAAACACTACGATGAATGAAACAGTTTGAGCGAATGTGAGTTGAGAGAAAATGGCGTTGTTAAGGTGAATGACAACAAAGTCATCCTTCTTGGAAATATAAACAACTTTTTACTTACATGTTGTTGCCATTGGTTTGTGACTTGTAGAGTGAGAACCTACCCGGTTACAGCCTGGTCTCTGTCAAACAGCGTACAAGGCGTACCCTTGGGAAGTATATAGGAATCAAGGTTGTCCCAATCATCGGGAGTCTCTGTGATGTAATGGTGGCACGTCTGACCGGTAATCGGGAGGTCTGAGGTTCGATCCCCAGTCGAGGTAGAAGACTGATTTTTTGGGATTGTTTTTTTTTTCTTGCATTTTTCTTTCTTGCTTCGTCTGGCACCGTTTCATACACACTTGTACATCGGTGCATGCTCCCTAATTTCTTCAATTTATGATATCTGTCAAAGAAAGAAAAGAGAAAAGAAGAAAGAATTGCAATAGCGCTCCAGAGGCGTTATGTCTCCTCTTACTTGTTAAATGTTGTAGCTGGCTTGGGACCCCTTGTATTAACGTTTGAGCCAAAATTGTCTAAGGAACATGTCGGCCAGCCAAAATTGAAATGATCTTGTAGGTATAAAAACAAACAATGGAAACATTCAAAGCGGCGCATCTTAAAACATTCTTATTCGAGAAATACTTTTACTCATAGGTAGGTCTTATTTTATAATCATTAAAATAAGACACGCTAATTATGCTGTGTCTTATATTTTATTAGTATTCAATTAATTGTATTTTTTATTGTAAGGTGCTTTGAGATGCAATTGCATAGAAACGCTATACTATTGTGAGAGTATTGTGAGAAATAAGAGAGGAAGGAGGAGATGGAGGAGGAGGAGTATGGTGAGAAAGAGGAAGGAGGAGATGGAGGAGGAGGAGGAGTATGGTGAGAAATAAGAGAGGAAGGAGGAGATGGAGGAAGAGGAGTATGGTGAGAAAGAGGAAGGAGGAGATGGAGGAGGAGGAGTATGGTGAGAAAGAGGAAGGAGGAGATGGAGGAGGAGGAGTATTGTGAGAAATAAGAAAGGAAGGAGGAGATGGAGGAGGAGGAGTATTGTGAGAAATAAGAGAGGAAGGAGGAGATGGAGGAGGAGGAGTATTGTGAGAAATAAGAGAGGAAGGAGGAGATGGAGGAGGAGGAGGAGTATGGTGAGAAAGAGGAAGGAGGAGATGGAGGAGGAGGAGTATTGTGAGAAATAAGAAAGGAAGGAGGAGATGGAGGAGGAGGAGTATTGTGAGAAATAAGAGAGGAAGGAGGAGATGGAGGAGGAGGAGTATTGTGAGAAATAAGAGAGGAAGGAGGAGATGGAGGAGGAGGAGGAGTATGGTGAGAAATAAGAGAGGAAGGAGGAGATGAAGGAGGAGGAGTATTGGGAGAAATAAGAGAGGAAGGAGGAGATGGAGGAGGAGGAGGAGTATGG
This sequence comes from Berghia stephanieae, assembly GCF_034508935.2. Lineage (NCBI taxonomy): Eukaryota > Metazoa > Mollusca > Gastropoda > Nudibranchia > Aeolidiidae > Berghia > Berghia stephanieae. Next base: position 35,300,529 of record NC_088372.1, read on the forward strand.
TGAGAAAGAGGAAGGAGGAGATGGAGGAGGAGGAGTATTGTGAGAAATAAGAGAGGAAGGAGGAGATGGAGGAGGAGGAGTATTGTGATAAATAAGAGAGGAAGGAGGAGATGGAGGAGGAGGAGGAGGAGTATGGTGAGAAATAGGAAGGAGGAGATTGAGGAGGAGGGTATTGGGAGAAATAAGAGAGGAAGGAGGAGATGGAGGAGGAGGAGGAGGAGGAGTATGGTAAGAAAGAGGAAGGAGGAGATGGAGGAAAGGAGGAGGAGTATGGTGAGAAAGAGGAATGAGGAGATGGAGGAGGAGGAGTATGTGTGAGAAATAAGAGAGGAAAGAGGAGATGGAGGAGGAGGAGTATTGTGAGAAATAAGAGAGGAAGGAGGAGATGGAGGAGGAGGAGTATGT
>NC_088372.1:35301033-35308846 GCF_034508935.2 Berghia stephanieae
CCCCCCCCCCCCCCCCCCCCCCCCCAACTCCTTTGCTTTATGTATGGGGTTTTCTATTTAAGTGGGGTGGATGTGTTACTGACGAAGTGTCTTTGCCTTTCAAAACACTTTTTTAATATTTTGACTGGGTGGGGATCCTGACCTCCCATAGGGGGCAGGGAGGTACATGCTGTGTCTTCTATCCCCCCATACCCGTTTCCCAATTGTTTCCTGTCATTGTCTTGGAATGAGATTACTTAGTTTTGTCCTGATCCTTGCCGAGCTCCTTGGCGGGGAGGGAAACAGTACGAATGTATAGTTATAGTTTTGGGAGATGATATTTTTTTCCTTGTAAATCATCTCTCTGTTATGCATTGTATTATGTTGAGTTTACATATTATATGAAATGATTGATAATCATTTGAGTGTATTCCTCTTAGATGGGACCTGTGCTTGTGTCTGATGAGACTTTTAGTGGATCTCAAACTAAGTGCATTGGTGGTATGCTCTTGGAATCTACTCTGATCCCTATTTGTTCCCAGTTCCCCTATGTCTTACTTTTTCTTGGTGCTTTTATTGTAATTCTATAACTTTTTACTATCCCATTTTCTTCCTTTTTACTGGCGCTGATATAACCTAAATGTGTTGCAAGCGCCGTAAAACCCTTAAAAACAAACAAAACATTAATATTTTGACTGAAAAAAATAATTATCTAAACTATCAATTGCTTGAAAACCGAACCCGGGACTTTTAATTATGCTATATATATGGGGGGGGGGGGGGGGGGTCATCTCAAGACGTCGATATAATTTGGGCGGTATTAATCATTTAACTGCCGTACTCTGGAAACACTTGAACTTAAAAATTTGGCCAGAAAACTCGTCCTTCAAATATCGATAGATTTAAATGACCCTTATCTTGGCAAAAACTCTCAAACCTGGAATACGAGAGGAGGTCTCATATATCGGAGTTTTTTGCCAGGATGAGGGTCATTTTAATGTTTCGATATTTGAAGGACGAGTTTTCTGGCCAAATTTTTAAATACAAAAGTTTTGTTGTTTTTTTTTTTCCAGCTGGTTAAAGACAAGTGGGCTAATCCATAAGTTATCAAAACTCAAACGGTCCTTTAAAAAAATAATATTTGTTAAAAATGTTCAAGCCAAGTTTTGTTCAGCGCAAAGTGTCAGTGTTTATGTTCAGGGAAGTCCCAGGTTTGAGAGGGTTTAGGTTTTTTCTGTTCCCATAATGAAGGTGATTTTAATCTATTGATACTTGAAGGACGAGTTCTCTGGCCAAAATTTATAATGCGTGTTTAATTTATTTATTTATTTATACTGGAGCGGGGGGTTGTTTTTGTTTTTGCTGTTACAGTATTCGAGTTACAGAGTTTGTTACTTCCCTCAATCGCCGACTCTCTCATCATCAATTCCCATTGAGGGTTTCACTTCAGCTGCTGTCTCGTCTGGTGTCTCTTCTCACCTTTTCCACCTGTATTCGTTTATCCCGTCTTTATTCTGTTGATTTCTCTCTTTCTTTTTCGGGTTTTTTTTTTTTTTTTTTTTCATTTTCTTTTCTCTCTTTTCTCCTTTTCACCCCCCACCCTCCGACCTTTTTTTTTCTACATCTATCTCCGACGTTTCGTAAGCACAGGGTGAGAAAGAAAGAAAAGAGAGAGAGAGAGAGAGAGAGAGGAGAGAGAGAGAGAGAGAGAAGAGGGGAGAGAGAGAGAGAGAGAGAGAGAGGGGGGAGGGGGGAGGGGAGGTAGCAGAATAATTGAAATAAATCGTAAGATGGATGAAGAACACCATCCCAACAGACAGTCCAGACATCGTGTGCTGATTGTGGTGTCGTTGTTATGCGGCAGTAGAAACTAGACCGTGACCTTTCAATGAAAAGAAAACAAGCTTTTGAATAAAGTATGTTATGATGTTGAAGTATGAAATAAGATAATGTAAATGTAATTCAAGAGCGTTATTTGCCTGAAACCTGGACTTGCAGAAAGTATTGAAAAAGGGGGAATAGAAAACTTTTAATGACTAAGGATTTAAAACACGAAAGTTTTGGGACAGACCCTTCGTCATCAAAATAAATGATAACCACTTAGGTAGAAAAATAATAATTTATACGTATAGATTTCGTCTATACGTTTCTTTAAAAAAAAAAAAACATAAGATTGGTCGTTATGTTTTGCCCCCCCCCCCCCCCCCCCCCCTTCCTCCCTCTTTTGCTATCGGGGTTTTTTTTTTTCAGGGGGGGGGGGGGGGGGGGGGGGGGGGTGTTACTGACGAAGAGTCTTTGCCTGAATTTCCAAGTGTTGCTAGTTAACTATCTTTTTTCTTTTACAGTAATTTTTTTTTTCTTTAAAAAAGCTTCCTCCGTTGGAGAATATTTTTTAAAGAAATGCTTTATTGACATACACACACACAATACACGGTCGGTTGAGTAGCAGCACAGCATAGGTGTGTTGTGTTGTATTGTTGGAGGGGGTTTTCTTTTGCTACCAACGAACGCCCGTGTCTGCGCGTGCGTGCGTGCATGCGTGCCGCGAACGTGCTCTTGTCTCGTGTGCGGAGGAGTCTTTTTTTTTCCGAGTTTCTTAGCCTAATCGTGATCTCATTCATGGAATTACTTATCCACTGTTTAGACAGCTGGCGTCGTAATAGTAGTAGTAGTAGTAGTAGTAATATTATTATTCCAATAGTAACATTTGTTGTCGGTCTTATGTCCTCTTTATTCTCCTAATGGATTTACATGCCTTACAAGATTGCCTCTAGTCTTGTTATAAAACAGTATTGTGTTAGATATTATAGTGCAGATTGTAGAAGTACATAATTTGTTATGGTGTGTGTAAGTCTCTTATTTCTGTTGATGGATTTACATGCCTTGTTATTACCTATAGTTTTTGTGATAATATAGTATTAGTAATATAGTGTGACCCACAATATTGTTGTTATATATACTAAAATAGCCTATAGATTGGAGTACACAATTCATTGTGGTGTGTGGAAGTCTCTATCTATTTCTGTTGATGGATTTACATGACTAATATTATTACAACCCCCTTCCTCCCCCCCCCCCCCCCCCCCCCCCCCCCCCCCATTTGGGGCTTCTTATTTAGACCGCGGTGATATAGATATTGATATAACATAATTGATATTTACAATTGCCTTATATTGTTATTATCTCCAATTGTGATGTAATATAATATAATAATAATAATAATAATAATAATAATAATAATAATAATATAATAATAATAATAATAATAATAATAATAATAATAATAATAATAATAATAATAATAATAATAGATAGGGAGTAAATGTTCTGTTTTAGTGCCTTATCCTGTTGTGATATTATAGTTCAACCACGATGTTGATATCGTTTACTTTTCTAATATAGTGATGTCAAATCGCGACGAGCCACGATAATAATATTGATATTCATGTCGATAGTTTTCTACAATTCTGATCTAATGATATGAACCACGATCATATCGATATGAATGTACACAGCTAGTTTCCAACAATTGTGATATATTGATATGAACCACAATGGTATATATATTATAGATTTGAATATAGATTAGGCTGTAAGATTTGAAGATTTGATGATTCAGTTACATCGGTTTTTAGATAGGACCAGGTTACGTTGACCTATCATTAAAGGGGGGGGGGGGGGGGGGGGGGGGGGGGTATTTTTGCGAGCGAGACAGTAGAAAAGTTCTCGACATTCGACCTAACAGTCCAATATAACATGATTTCCCTCGTCCGCCTCGTGCCTGTGTTATGACGGAGTGGTCTAGGTGATAAAAATATGACATGATATGTATCGAGTAAAAACTTTGAGAGATTGCTTACTTACCTTTTACTTGATATATTGAAGACAATAGATACATGGTTTCTTCTAAGTGTCAAATTCTAACATTTTATATGTCTCGTCACTTTCATTTCAAATCAGCTATTGACATCTGTCTTAGGCCGAAATAATTACCCTTTTGAGACGATATGTCACAATTTGACGTAAAAGTTCTCTGGCTTAAACGAGAACAATGTTCTTTTATCAGTTGACACGTTTAACTCGGTGTTTCAGTGGGATAAAGCACTTGTATTATACGTCATCGATTGTCTTTTTAAACGAGTTGGTATTTGCTTTGTGATTACTACGATTTTCATGTTGTAACTACTGGAAGATTTACTATCTACCTACTACCTACTTACCTATCTACCTACCTGCATGTTTAACATTCTCTATGGTGATAATCGATCAAATTAAGGGCCGATAATTATGACCTAGCTGATAATCTAAATAACCATTTGAGTCAAGGGGTTATAGATTAATCCTTAATTTTTTTAAAAGGTTGCAAGTTATTCGTATTGGGTCTCAATCATAAAAGAAAAGTTTTATAATGTTTAGATCTGTTTTAGATCTTAATTCTGTAATCATTGACAACAGTTTAACATTGGCTGTTACGGAACAATATCAAACCCAACTTTATATTTGTATTTATTTATTTATCTTTTTTTTTTTTTTGAAGAATAGATTATTATTTCTTTTCATTCTTCGTGAAATGATCTTTCCGTGATTCATTCCTTCAAATAACAAACAAACACCAACAAAAAAGAATCAAACACACGCAACAAAAACAACAACAACAACAGCAAACAACAACAACAACAAAAAGGAACCAAAAAAAAAAATAATAAAAATCAGTCAATCAAACACTCGCAACAAAAACGATAAAAAAAAAAAAAACAAAAAAAAAAAAAAAAAAAAAAAAAACCGAAAAAAAAAACTACAACCCACACTCGCCATCGGTTGGGCTGATTGATAGAGATCACGATTGGTCTGGAATTGGCCTTGAACTCTTTTCAAAATCAATGTCGATAGTCGTTTCCACCAGGGAGGAAGCGGCCAATTATTTTACCTCGGACTAGACTAGAGGACAGTACAGCTCGCACTATTACAATGGTGGACGTCCTACATCGCCAAAATGCCTTTACATATTTTAGCCAGAAATTATTATCATTGTTCTTTTTAAAATCTCCACATGGTGTTTTGAGATCGATGAAATGAGCTTCAGCCCGAGACTCCGTATAAGTTCTGCAAAAGAAGTCGCTTTAAACGTTTTGGACAATTTTGAGTTTTATTTCATTCAATCGAATGTAATTAATACGATCTGAAATGAAATAAAACAATTTTTTTTGTGTGGCCCAAATGGGGGAAAGGGCGGTTTTCAATTTTTTTATCTTAAGGAAATTACCGGACTAGGAAGCTTGGGGTCTTTTATTTGATTGAGGAGTTGGTTTTGGATTTGACTGGAATTGGTATGGACTGACATATCCCCTCCCCCCACCCCTCTCTCTCTCTCTATCCTCTCTCTCTCTCGCTCTCTATCTCTCTCTATCTCTCTCTCTCTATCTATCTATCTATCTATCTATCTATCTATCTATCTATCTATCTATTATCTATCTATCTATCTATCTCTCTCTCTCTCTCTCCATCTCTCCATCACTCTCTCGGGCTCTATCTCTCTCCCAGCTCTCTTCTCCTTCTCTGTATCTATTTAATTCACTCTATCACTCTTTTATCCATCCTCTTTATACCCCCCTCCCTTCTTCTTCCCCCCCCCCCCCCCACTCTCTACTCTCTCTCTCTCTCTCTCTCTCCCTCCTCTCTCTCTCTCTCTCTCTCTCTCTCTCTCTCTCTCTCTCGCCTCGATTTCTCTCGACTTTACTTCAAAACAAATTCGCGCAAGATCTATTTCTACAGCCTATTCTATTTATAAAATTTAAATTTTCTTTCATTTATCGATAACTTTCCCACACCGGCATTGGCTGTTTCTTCCATTACTGAACGTTTTAACCGTAGATAATCCCAACTCAAACCCTTTTCTGTTTGTATTTTGGCAAAACACATTTTTGGCTCTTTAAAAAATTTTGGCCAGAAAATTTTTATTTTAAATATTGATAGAGTTAAACGAGCAAAAAAAACTCTTCTAAAAACAACTCTTAAACATGAGATCTCATTAAATGAGGTCTCGGGTTTGAGAAATTTTGACAAGTTGAAAGTCGTTTTAATCCATCGATATTTGAAATAGAAGTTTTCTGGCCAAATTTTTGAAAAGTGTTTTGTTGAAATAAACTGTAGTTATATTATTATTCTATTATTGTATTATATTTCTAGGATTTCTCTTCTTTTCAATTTGAATTGCCAGTCAATCTGGTTTGTTTTCACCTGCGGGTTGAACATAGACGGTTTGTTTTATTGGTCGTGATGGATGGGAGGGAGGGGGGGGGGGGGGGGGTGGGGGGGGGGGGGAATTGATCGACGGGGAGAGGAGAGAGGAATGGATGGATGGGTGGATTGATTAATGTATAATTGGAGAGATTTGAAACTTTCCATTTAATGGATGAATAAATGGATGGATGGATGGGTGGAAGGAAGGATGGATGGATTGATTGATTGATAGATGGATGGAGTTTTGGATGAATAGATGGATGGATGGGTGGGAGGAGAGCTAGGAAACTCTCAGAGGATTGATGGATGGAGGGATGGATTGGTGGGTGAGTGGGTGGATGGAGTTTTTGATGGATGGATAGATGGAGGAGAGCTTTGAAACTCCCCAGTGGATGGATGGATGGATTGATTGATTGTTGGATGGATGGGTGGTAGATGGATGAGTGGATGGATAGGACAGGAGGAGAGCTGCTTGCTGCTTCCAGTTTCAATTCCTGACAACATTTATGCAGTATGAAATGTGTCCAGGAGATCAGTTTTAAGCCAGTGTGACTTTTCAAACGCCAAATACATCCTGTTAAGCGGGTGGTTGGATGGGAGCATCACCCTTGAATCATATACCTATGATGTTCGCATGGGTGTACGATCCGATAGTGATGTCGTTTCTTCTTCTCTTTACTAGCCTATCTGCTTCTTGGTTTGTGATGTATTTTTGACAGGGGATATTTTTTTTTCTGTAATCTTCTGCCTGTTGTTCTTGGTTATTTATAATTTAGCTTATGATATCTTTAGGTTATGATTTTGATTTACATTTGTACTATTTTTGTTAGATTGCTTGTTTTTTTGTTTCAGCGGTCTCTCATATAACCTCAATTGTGTTGGAAGAGACCTAAAGCAACAACAAACAAAACACCTGTTAAATGATATTATATGTGCGGCTTTGTGGTCTAGTGGTATGACACTCGTTTTCGGATCGGAACACGTTATCTATGGATCGGAAGGTCCGGGTTCGAGCTTGTCTCGGCGCATAGTTGAATCCTTGGAGAAGGCTCTTTACTCACATTCTCTCACCACACTCAGGTGTAAATTGAGTACCTGGCCGTTAACAGCGTTGTCTCTGTCCAAAAAAAATTTGTAATATCGCCTTAAATGTTGCTGTTGGTCAGGGACACACTGTAAAGCGCTTTGAGCACGTTTAGTGGATGTTGCGCTGTATTTTTTTTTAAATCTCAAAAATAATATTCCTCCCAAGTGTAGTTTTATTTTTCCTGGATGAGACTTCGACATGCCACTCAGTGAGTTACAACTTTGTCTTACTCTAATTGTTATTTGATTTACACACTCTGGGTTTCTTTTGACTTCCTTTGGAGGGAATGAAAATGAAATGCTTGTCGTCAGTAAACGTGTTAGATTAGATTATCTCGCATCGAAACTGGTAAGCCGACTTTGGTGTCTTTGTCTTGCTTTCCTTCTTTCTATTTTTACTTTTTTCAATCTTTCTTTCTTTTTCTTTTTTCCTGTTTTTTCTTCTTTCTTTCTTTCTTTCCTTCCTTCTTTTTCTTTCGGGGTTTTTTTTTTTTCTTTTTTTCCCTTT
>NC_088372.1:35308946-35333946 GCF_034508935.2 Berghia stephanieae
GTTTTTATTTTTTAAAGTGTGGGATGAAGGATGAAATCTATCAAATGATGTTAATTTTATCTTTATTATTTGTTCGATAATTTTCAATCTGAAGGGGGTGGGGGGGGGGATCTTTGTCATCCCATTCCACAGTATTATAAATGTGAATTGTCAGTTTTTGTCACATTAACAAATTGCACTCATTGTCCTTAGTCAAACATAATGCAAATATTGCAGCTCGAAGCTGGGAGAAATAAATAATGATAGTCAAATGGATTGGAAGCTTCTATTTAATAAACGAAGACATATAGTGTGGACGTTTCGGATTTCCCCTATGTCAACAAAACACTACGATGAATGAAACATTTGAGCGAATGTGAGTTGAGAGAAATGGCGTTGTTAAGGTGAATGACAACAAAGTCATCCTTCTTGGAAATATAAACAACTTTTTACTTACATGTTGTTCCCATTGGTTTGTGACTTGTAGAGTGAGAACCTACCCGGTTACAGCCTGGTCTCTGTCAAACAGCGTACAAGGCGTACCCTTGGGAAGTATATAGGAATCAAGGTTGTCCCAATCATCGGGAGTCTCTGTGATGTAATGGTGGCACGTCTGACCGGTAATCGGGAGGTCTGAGGTTCGATCCCCAGTCGAGGTAGAAGACTGATTTTTTGGGATTGTTTTTTTTTTTCTTGCATTTTTCTTTCTTGCTTCGTCTGGCACCGTTTCATACACACTTGTTACATCGGTGCATGCTCCCTAATTTCTTCAATTTATGATATCTGTCAAAGAAAGAAAAGAGAAAAGAAGAAAGAATTGCAATAGCGCTCCAGAGGCGTTATGTCTCCTCTTACTTGTTAAATGTTGTAGCTGGCTTGGGACCCCTTGTATTAACGTTTGAGCCAAAATTGTCTAAGGAACATGTCGGCCAGCCAAAATTGAAATGATCTTGTAGGATAAAAACAAACAATGGAAACATTCAAAGCGGCGCATCTTAAAACATTCTTATTCGAGAAATACTTTTACTCATAGGTAGGTCTTATTTTATAATCATTAAAATAAGACACGCTAATTATGCTGTGTCTTATATTTTATTAGTATTCAATTAATTGTATTTTTATTGTAAGGTGCTTTGAGATGCAATTGCATAGAAACGCTATACTATTGTGAGAGTATTGTGAGAAATAAGAGAGGAAGGAGGAGATGGAGGAGGAGGAGTATGGTGAGAAATAAGAGAGGAAGGAGGAGATGGAGGAAGAGGAGTATGGTGAGAAAGAGGAAGAGGGGGATGGAGGAGAGGAGGAGTATGTGAGAAATAAGAGAAAGGAGGAGATGGGGAAGAGGAGTATGTGAGAAGAGAGGAGGAGATGAGAGAGGAGTATGGTGAGAAAGGAAGGAGGAGATGGAGGGGAGGAGTATTGTGAGAAATAGAAAGGAAGGAGGAGATGGAGGAGGAGGAGTATTGTGAGAAATAAGAGAGGAAGGAGGAGATGGAGGAGGAGGAGTATTGTGAGAAATAAGAGAGGAAGGAGGAGATGGAGGAGGAGGAGGAGTATGGTGAGAAAGGGAAGGAGGAGATGGAGGAGGAGGAGTATTGTGAGAAATAAGAAAGGAAGGAGGAGATGGAGGAGGGGGAGTATTGTGAGAAATAAGAGAGGAAGGAGGAGATGGAGGAGGAGAGTATTGTAGAAATAAGAGAGGAAGGAGGAGATGGAGGAGGGAGGAGTATGGTGAGAAATAAGAGAGGAAGGAGGATGAAGGAGGAGATATTGGGGAAATAAGAGAGGAAGGAGGAGATGGAGAGGAGGAGGAGTATGGTGAGAAAGAGGGAAAGGGGGAGATGGAGGAGGGGATATTGTGAGAAATAAGAAGGAAGGAGGAGATGGAGGAGGAGGGTATTGTGATAAATAAAGAGGAAGGAGGAGATGGAGGAGGAGGAGGAGGAGTATGGTGAGAAATAGGAAGGAGGAGATTGAGGAGGAGGAGTATTGGGAGAAATAAGAGAGGAAGGAGGAGATGGAGGAGGAGGAGGAGGAGGAGTATGGTAAGAAAGAGGAAGGAGGAGATGGAGGAGAAGGAGTATTGTGAGAAATAAGAGAGGAAGGAGGAGATGGAGGAGGAGGAGTATGGTGAAAGAGGGAGATGGAGGAGAATGAGAGAGAGGAGGAGTATTGTGAGAAATAAGAGAGGAAGGAGGAGATGGAGGAGGAGGAGGAGGAGTATAGTGAGAAATAGGAAGGAGGAGATGGAGGAGGAGGAGGAGTATGGTGAGAAAGAGGAAGGAGGAGATGGAGGAGGAGGAGTATTGTGAGAAATAAGAGAGGAAGGAGGAGATGGAGGAAGAGGAGTATGGTGAGAAAGAGGAAGGAGGAGATGGAGGAGGAGGAGTATTGTGAGAAATAAGAGAGGAAGGAGGAGATGGAGGAAGAGGAGTATTGTGAGAAATAAGAGAGGAAGGAGGAGATGGAGGAGGAGGAGTATGGTGAGAAATAAGAGAGGAAGGAGGAGATGGAGGAGGAGGAGTATTGTGAGAAATAAGAGAGGAAGGAGGAGATGGAGAGAGAGGAGTATGGTGAGAAAGAGGAAGGAGGAGATGGAGGAGGAGGAGTATGGTGAGAAAGAGGAAGGAGGAGATGGAGGAGGAGGAGTATTGTGAGAAATAAGAGAGGAAGGAGGAGATGGAGGAGGAGGAGTATTGTGAGAAATAAGAGAGGAAGGAGGAGATGGAGGAAGAGGAGTATGGAGAGAAATAAGAGAGGAAGGAGGAGATGGAGGAGGAGGAGTATGGTGAGAAATAAGAGAGGAAGGAGGAGATGGAGGAGGAGGAGTATTGTGAGAAATAAGAGAGGAAGGAGGAGATGGAGGAAGAGGAGTATGGTGAGAAAGAGGAAGGAGGAGATGGAGGAGGAGGAGTATTGTGAGAAATAAGAGAGGAAGGAGGAGATGGAGGAAGAGGAGTATGGTGAGAAAGAGGAAGGAGGAGATGGAGGAGGAGGAGTATGGGTGAGAAAGGAGGAAGGAGGAGATGGAGGAGGAGGAGTATTGTGAGAAATAAGAGAGGAAGGAGGAGATGGAGGAAGAGGAGTATGGAGAGAAATAAGAGAGGAAGGAGGAGATGGAGGAGGAGGAGTATGGTGAGAAATAAGAGAGGAAGGAGGAGATGGAGGAGGAGGAGTATGGTGAGAAATAAGAGAGGAAGGAGGAGATGGATGAAGAGTATGGTGAGAAATAATAGAGGAAGGAGGAGTAGGGGAGGGGTGGAAGAGGAGGACGAGGAGTAGGAGAAGGAGGAAGTGGAGGAAGAGAAGGAGGAGTAGGAGAAGCGAACAAGCCTAGATATAATATATTTTTCCCTCGTCACTTTACGGAAATTTTTATTCAACAATACACGAATTCTCGATTACGCGGTTTCCCCGCTTGCTCCACTTTGGCCTGAAAAGCGTGGTCAATGGAGCACATCAAGTTATCAGCTGTTTTTACCTGTAAACAGGTCCGGACCGGGCATGTTGTTGTTGTGTGTGTGTGTGTGTGTTTGTGTGTGTGTGTGTATGTGTGTGTGTGGGTGTGTGTGTATGTGGGTGTGGGTGTGTGTGTTTGTGTGTGTGGACGATGACCAAGGGACTAACTGCTGTAAATGACCTCGACTATGGATTGAATGGCGATAAATAATAGATTTTATGAGGCACTTTGGAGCACACTATTTTTAGCAACAGAAATCACATGGCTACGTTTCAGGACGTCGTCTTTGTAAACCCTGAAAATATGTAGATCTTCCCCCTTTTTTTCTCCTTTTTTTTTTTTCGGATAAACTACTTTAAGCATCACCACGTGGCCAAGGTTTGCTCTAATTAAATAGTGAAAAAAAAACCAAAGAGCGAAGGGGGCCTACCTAATTTTTGAATACATCAGATTTGCTGTAAAATAGGCATCGAGTGAACGGGAACATGACCACGCCCATCGGACAGTCCTCCGAATGAAAACGATGGCAGTTAGTGCTCAACCAGGAAACTACACAATAATTAATCTTATGCATATAGTGAGAGAACTCAAAACATCCGACAGCCGGATATGACGTACCATGCAATGCAGCACACAAAACAATAATCATTATAATTTAGTGAGAACTACTCATAAAAAATGGCTGGCTAGAAACAATAACAAATAGCTGAGTGAGGTCAATTTAGTTCCTTCTACTGATGCTATGCGTTTAGGTAACATACTCACATCATTCGCCAATCATACTATATGTAGATAGAATGAAGATGACGTCAATCGGGTCTTTGTTATTGTTTCCTGCCATCCATATTTATGAGTAATACTCACTAATGTATTAACCAGAGTATAAACGTTCATAGTTTTGTTTGTTGGTCCATTATACTTCCGGACGGCAATGTTGTGCCTTAGCCAAGCGCATACTACCTTTACCAACACAAAACTGTGTGTAACCTTTATTGTTTATAGCCTGGTAAATTTATATAAATAGTTCGAAAATGAAGTCACTCAACTGTTTTTGTTTTTACCAGCCATTTTTATGAGAAGATATAATAATAATAATAATAATAATAATAATAATAATAATAATAATAAATAATAATAATAATAATAATAATAATAATAATAATAATAATAATAATATAATAATAATAATAATAATAATAAATAATAATAATAATAATAATAATAATAATAATAATAATAATAAATAATAATATAATAATAATAATAATAATAATAATAATAATAATAATAATAATAATAATAATAATAATATATAATAATAATAATAATAATAATAATAATAATAATAATAATAATAATAATAATAATAATAATAATAATAATAATAATAATAATAATAATAAAATAATAATAATAATATAATAATAATAATAATAATAATAATAATAATAATAATAATAATAATAATAATAATAATAATAATAATAATAATAATATATAATAATAATAATAATAATATATTAATAATAATAATAATAATAATAATAATAATAATAATAATAATAATAATAATAATAATAATAATGAGAATAATAATAATGAATAATAATAATAATAATAATAATAATAATAATAAATAATAATAATAATAAAATAATGAGAATAATAATAATAATAATAATAATAATAATAATAATAATAATAATAATAATAAATAATAATAATAATAATAATAATAATAATAATAATAATAATAATAATAATAATAATAGAATAATGAGAATAATAATAATAATAATAATAATAATATAATAATAATAAAATAATAATAATAATAATAATAATAATAATAATAATAATAATAATAATGCTGAAAACTTATATAGCGCTATAACTCCGAGACACCAGACTCTAAGCGCTTAAATTACAAATTACTCTGGCTGAAACATACTCATTCACACACACAAGCATAGACACACACACACACACAACACAAACCAGACAGACCTATCTTGCTTCTCATACCATCTACTAAAGACGAAACAGATATGTTTTAAGCGAACGTTTAAAAATAGACAAAGATTCTTTTTCACGAATGCTCTGTGGTAAGGCGTTCCAAACAGAGCATCCGAAATAAGAAAAGGATCTCATTCCAGCATTTTTCCATATTCGAGGGACAACTAGTTTGGTGGAATAACTGGCCGAACGTAAGGGGCGGGGTTTTGAATATCTTTTAATTAGTTCCGAAAGGTAGGAAGGGGCAGTACCTTCAAGACAACGATACACTAAAACACAAGCTTTGAATTTAATACTTTTCTCCACAGAATGCAGGTCATGAAGCAGAGGTCCGGCAGAGTTGCACTTACGCTTCATGAATACTAATCTGGCAGTGCTATTTTGGACAATCTGAAGACGTCTCAGATTATATTGCGAAACGCCAAACAACAGAGCATTACAATAATCCAATTTCGATAGTACGAGAGACACAACGAGGTGTTTGGTCACATCCTCAGATATGAACCGTCTAATGGAAGCAATCTTTTTTAGTTGGAACAACAGAGATCTAACCAAATTATTAACCTGATACTCCATCGACAGTCCAGAGTCTAAGAATGTACCACTTTGTCAACACTTTGAATGGAGGCACCCCCTCCTCCAACCTTCAAATCTCTTTCACTTTTCCACTTTGCGTTCCCCACATACAGCATCCCCACATACAGCACCTCCGTCTTATCGTCATTCAATTTCAGTCTGTTCTCATGCATCCATTTTTAACACTTTGGATACAATTCTTACAATCGGCTAATATTTCTTGTAAATTTCTCGCATTGGAAACGCTGTACAATAGGATTCAATAGTCGTTCCGTCACTTCCTTCCTAATGACGCATGGTAACTTAGTAACACTGGCTCTAAACTATCGGAACAATGGCGGACGCCCGTATGAAATATTTCTCCGGCGAGTATAAAGCGTAACCAGAGGGGAAAAAACACATACATTTGATCATGTTTTGACTTTTACACATTCTGATCACAAGACATATGAAAAGTTCTAGCCAGCATGAAAAATAAAACGTAATGATTTTCTTTGTTTAGAACCAAGATGGCCCCCGTTGCCAGGCGGCGTGACATCAGACTATTGAATCGTATTGCGTATCATCAGCGTATTGGTGGTAAGACAGACCAAAACTTCTGATGATCTTAGACAGAGGGCCAAAGGACAGAACAAAAAGAACGGTCCAAATACTGAACACTTGGGAACCCCACAATAAAGAATGATTTCCTCAGATCTATATTCATCCACCGTAAAAATCTGTTTACGATTAAACAAATATGACCTAAACTAATCAAGCGCGGCACCAGACACGCCATAAGTAATTTCAAGACGTTTGAGGAAAAGACTGTGATCAATAGTATCAAAAGCAGACGATAGGTCAAGCAAATTCAGCAAAGAACATGAACCATTGTATATAACAAAGAGGACATCATTAACAACCCTAACAAGTGCGGTTTCCGTCGAATGATGTTGCCTATAAGCAGACTGAAATTTTTCTTGAAGACAATTATTTTTAAGATGAGACAGTAATTGTTTTAAAACAAGCTTTTCTAAGATATTAGAGAGAAAAGGAAGATTAGAGGCAGGGCGATAGTTTTTAAAGTTATCTTTATCTAGATCAGGTTTTTTCAAAAGGGGTTTGACATGAGCAACTTTGTAACTGTCTGGTACAGCACCTGACTGCAACGAATTATTAACAATATATGTAAATGGTGTTAGAATTACATCAATGTGTTTTTTTTTGGCATGGCAGTATTTACGGGGTCAAATCGCAACTTTTTGTTGGAGACGACGTAATGCAGTCCCGTAAGTCAGCTTATGTGATCTTTGAAAAATTTGTTAACAAATCACCATGAAAATTGTCAAATGGTGTTTGGATCGATTCAGATGAGAGTTCTTTCTGATTGTATCCGGTTTTTTTCCTTTAAAATATTGACCAAAGCGAGTTGGTAGATCTGCACGATCGATTAAAGATCGGAGAGATGTTTGCGTCTGTTGTCCTAGCAGTTTCTTGGTCATGGCAAAGAATTGTCTCGAATGTCCGACGTTTTTCAGGCTTCATAGAAATTCTTTTTGGCCCTGAAATTGACGGCTCTCTCATCATTTCTAGCCTCGATGTACAATTTCTTATCAACAGTATCTCTCGACTTGAGCCATTTTCTTTCTGCCCGCCTCCTGGCTAATCCAGTCAATTTCATTTCTGTATTATACTAGGGTGCTTGACGTCTCACCCTTACTGCTCTAGTTTTTAAGGGAGCATGCTTGTCCACCGTACCAACAATTGACTCGTGGAGACCATTTGCATCATGTTTATTTTTAACGTTATGGCCAAGGTTTTGTTTAAAAATGTTCATGAGTTCATGTTTATATTCTTCATATAGCGAGGTATTATCATCTTTCTTATTTCAAGCTTCACTGGGAATAAAACGCAAAACAGAATTAAATGATGGTCCGAGATTAATTTATCAATATTTGAGACAGGTGAAGAGAGAGAATGTTCAATGTCTGTAATGACATGATCTATTGTGTGGACATGAATAGAATTGTTTGCATCAATATGTTTCCGAAATACTTTGGATTCATTTTTGTTTCCGAAATAATCAATGTTATAATCACCCATAAAAATATTATGATTTTTCTTTATGGATTGAATAGACATAAATTCACCGAACTCTGATACGAAATCAATTGTTGAAATTTGTTTTGTTGGCTTGGTGGTGGGCGGTAGACGCAGTGAAACGACTTTTTAAAATTATTTTCATGAATGGCAAATCCAGTGTACTCAAAACTTCTAAAATCATCACGGTGGAATGATATCTTGTCAAAGAGTGACAGTTGTAAAAGATTCCATTTCCACCTCCTTTCCTACCGATGCGTGGAAATGATTTAATACACTATATTCTATCAATCAGACTATAAACGTTTAAGGTTACACATAGTTTTGTGTGTTTGTACGTCATATCCGGCTGGCTGATTTGTTGTAGGCTTATTGGCGAAGCGCAAGGTTCAATAATTTTGTGTGAACTCGTTTTTGACAAGAGGGAAAATATTTTTTTAAAAAGAAGCTGAGTGACATCAACTTCGTTTCTTCTATAGATGCTGAGCGCTTGGCTAAGAAACTGACAAAAATTCCATCCAGAAATACAATGGACCAACGCACAAAACTGTGTAACCTTGAACGTTTATAAATAATCTGGCTGGTTAATACAGTTTAATGAGAATAGGATTCAATAGTCTGATGTCACGTCCGCCCAGCAACGAGCAACTTGGTTCTAAGCAAAGAAAATCGGTACTTTTTATTCTTCATGCTGGCTAGAACTTTTTCACATGCCATGTGATCAGAATGTATAGAAGTCAAAACATGATCAGATTTATAATGTTTTTCTCCTCTGGATACACTTTAATGCTCTTCGGAGAAGTATTTCATAAGGGCGTCCGCCATTGCTCCGATAGTTTAGAACCAGTTACTAAGTTACTATGCGTCATTACGAGGAAGTGACGTCATTACTGTTGAACCCTATTACTCATAAGCGCGGATGGCATAAAAAAAATTAAAAAAAACAATAACAAAGACTTGAGTGATTTCATCTTCGTTCTTTCTATAGGTAGTATGCGCTTGGCGAAGAAGCTCATAACATTGCCATCCGGAAGTATAACGGACCAACAAAACTGTGTGTCTCCATGAACGTTTATAGTCGGGTTAATACAGTTCAGTGAGCATTACTCATAAACGCGGATGGCAAAAACAATAACAAAGACCTGAGTGACGTCATCTTCGAACTATCTATAGATAGTATGCGGATGACGTCACTCAGGCCTTTGTTATTGCTTTTGCCATCCGCGTTTGTGAGTTGTTCTCACTAAACTGTATTAACCAGACTATAGAAGTTCATGGTTACACAGAGTTTGTGTGTGGTCCGTTATACTTCCGGATGGCAATGTTGTGAACTCCTTGGCCAAGCGCATTCTATCTATAGATAGACGCTTTGATAAGAAGCTCACAACATTGCCATCCGGAAGTATAACGGACTAACACACAAAACTCTCTGTAACCATGAACTTCTCTAGTCTGGATAATACTTTAAATTGAGCAAGAATTACTCATAGACGTGGATGGCAAAAAAAAAAAAAAAACAATAACAAAGACCCCAGTGACGTTCTATCAATTGTCATCGGTGGTATGCGTTTAGATAAAATGCCCACTCGTTCAACATGCCTGATTAATCGTACTACATACCATAGATAGAACGATATTGACGTCACTCAGCTCTTTATTATTGTTTTTAGGCAGCCATTTTTGTGAGTAGTTCTCACTAATAATTAAAATGGCTATCTAAAAACAATAACAAAGAGCCGAGTGTTGTCATTTTATTTCCTTCTATAGATAGTTCGAAGATGACGTCACACAGGTCTTTGTTATTGTTTTTTGCCATCCGCGTTTATGAGTAAAGCTCACTGAACTGTATTAACCTGAATATAAACGTTCATGGATACACACAGTTTTGTGTGTTGGTCCATTATACTTCCGGATGGCAATGTTATGAGCTTCTTAGCCAAGCGCATTATATCTATAAAACAAGGTAACAACAACAATTGACGAGTCTCAGGACAGATCTTCGTTTCTTCCACGTCGTTCGTCGATCGGTGTTTGTTGGGAACGTAGGCTGTGCGTAGGCCTAATCGTAGTTCTCACAAATTGTATCAATCAAGTTAAAAATGTTTAAGATCACACATAGTTTGGACTGTTGTTACGTTATAGCCGGCTGGCGGATGTTATGAATAATTTAACGTAGCACATAGCATCAATAATAGTCAGTAGCCTACACATACAAACACACTACACACACACACACATACACACACACACACACACACACATACATACACCGACTATTCACGACCTGGGCTGAGCCTAGCTCTTCGTTGCCTTCATCTGAGCGTCATAGTAATACGATTAAGTAGTCTGATGTCACGCGCCCGGCAACGGCGGCCATCTTGGTTCTAAACAAAGAAAATCATTACTTTTTATTCTTCATGCTAGCTAGAACGTTTCGTTCCCTTTTCGTATGCCTTGTGATCAGAATGTGTAAAAGTCAAAACTTGATCAAATTTATGGGTTTGTTTTCCTCTGAAAACGCTTTTATGCTCGTCGGAGAAATATTTCATACAGCGTCCGCCATTGTTCCGATAGTTTAGAGCCAGTGTTACTAAGTTACCATGCGTCATAAGGAAGGAAGTGACGTTACGACTACTGAATCCTATTGGATTCAGTAGTCTGATGTCATGTCACGCCGCCCGGCAACGGCGGCCATCTTGGTTCTAAACAAAGAAAATCATTACTGTTTAATCTTCATGCTGGCTAGAACTTTTCATATGCCTGTGATCAGAATGTGTAAAAGTCAAAACATGATCAAATTTATGGATTTTTTACCCCTCTGGATACGCTTTTATGCTCGCCGGAGAAATATTTCATACGGGCGTCCGCCATTGTTCCGATAGTTTAGAGCCAGTGTTACTAAGTTACCAGGAAGGAAGTGACGTTACGACTGTTGAAGAGTATTGAAGATATTGAGGAGGTTTCCTTGCCCCTGTTATAACCGATTAAGCTCTTACAACTCAACCCGTTATTGCAGGTAAATTTTACTGGAGGCAAAGAGGGAGGAAAGTACTTTTAAAAAATCCCTGTTATCACCAGGTCCCTGTTATAGCCGGTACTGTTATACAGGAGTTCCACTATTGTTATATTATATTAGGTGGTCACACACAATTTAAAAAATCAAACAAACAAAAAACAAAAAACAACAAAACGTGCCGCTCTTTGATGGTGTGTATCTCTTAGATTATTCATTGAATTTCTTTCAAATTCAAAACACAAATAAAACAAATCATTTTACATAGACTGTCAAAATTTTATGAATATATTTTGAGAAACAAAAAAGATACAGTGATTTATAAAAACCACGATCAGAAATACAATATCAATGAAAAATGACGCATCATTACAGAGTAAAATGGCGATGATCTTAACATTTAGTTTGTTGCCAATTTTAGCAAACATTATGTCATCATAAACATTATTTTCGTCATAATTCTCCTCAATTTGTAAGAAATCGTCTATATAAAACACTCACATACCTATTTTGGTCCAACGATTACACAGGTAGCATTTTAAATGATCAATGGCACCGCCATCCTCTTTAATGACTCAATGTAATCTCTTTTTATCCAACTTGGAATGCACTTCCGAATTTCCTCATTGGCTATCTCCTCCCACCATAACATAATTCTTTCTCTCACTGTTTCTTCTGTGAATAATAAACCTTCTCGGTCAAAGAATTCCAAATAGTGTTTTGTTTTTTTTTAATAATTACAACGTGCAAATGCCACAATAATTTTGCATTTTTTTTCGCGGATAACGAATTATTTAGGTGGTGTTACAAGATTTTATATTTTTCAAAAACTGCTCAAATATTTTGATATTTTGCAATTCTATTACCAAAGAATAGTTCTAATAGTAGTAAAAATTTGAAAAAAGATATCTTTATAACTAAATTTCTCCAATAGAGAGAAATAAACAGCAGCGCGTATTTTTGTTGTTGTTGTTAATTTTTTTTTTTTGACCACCTGATATTATTACATCATAGAATGCGAATCACATTTTGTCCTGCAAATTTTGGTTGCACTAAAATGTAATTGATGATGGATGATGCGGTAGGAACGGGCGGGGACCTTGTTTTTTTTTTTTTACACAGATGAAATTTCTTTCAAATCTAATTAATCTCATTATATCTTTTGTTCTTGTCATTAGACGTTAATAAAAAATAAAACAAGATTATTTTTCCTGATTGGCTTATCCAACCAATCAACTGTCTTTCCCGTAACACGGCCACTGTTAGAAAAAAATAATCTTCATTTTTCTTCCAATTTTTGCGCCAAAAAAACACTCGAGTCAAATTTCTATCGCGAAGTCCCAGGTTTGTGAGTTTTTTAAAATATATATTTTTTCCAAGATGAGCGTGATTTAAATTGATCGATATTTGAAGGACGAGGTTTCTGGCCAAATTTTAAATTATGGGTTTTTAGCAGAATACTCAGTATGTTATTAGCAGAATGTAAAGGCAGATTCTAAAGATTAAGGGTCGTAAAAGAGGAAGGATGGACAATCTATAGATAGTATGCAGATGACATCACTCGGGCCTTTGTTATTGTTTTTGCCATCCGCGTTTGTGAGTTGTTCTCACTAAACTGTATTAACCAGACTATAAAAGTTCATGGTTACACAGAGTTTGTGTGTTGGTCCGTTATACTTCCGGATGGCAATGTTGTGAACTCCTTGACCAAGCGCATTCTATCTATATTGACGACCAGATATTTTGACTAGAAAATACGATGCCATCACTCTGAAATCAGAAGATCAGTTGCCCAATCCTTCGGAAGAGTGGCTTTACACTTCCAGTGAGATTGGAATCAGTATTTTGACGTCACATTTTTGTTCCCTATTCCAACAGACTGAATAAAGATGACGTCATGGACTTTTTGTTATTTATTTTCACATTTGACCGGGAGAAGCTCCGACTCCATGATCCATATGGCTTTGATGGACTGTTACTGCTAATAGGGGAAGGGGGAGGGGGGAATGTTCATATTTTAGATCGCTTTTATCCAATAATGTGGATTTTATTGCATTAAAAAAAATCAATCAAATTAATATTTTATAGATAGAACGAGGTTGACGTTACTCGGGCCTTTGTTATTGTTTTTTTTTTTTTTTTGCCATCCGCGTTTATGAGTAATTCTCACTTAACTGTATTAACTAGACTATAAGCGTTCATGGTTACACACAGTTTTGTGTGTTCGTCCTTTATACTTCCGGATGGCAATGTTGTGAGTTTCTTAGCCAAGAGCATACTATCTATAGAATGAACCAAATTGACTTCACCCAGCTCTTTGTTATATTTTTGGACAGCCATTTTTATGAGCACTTTTCACTAATTTCTATCAATCAGAATATAAACGTTCAATGTTACAAATAGTTTTGTGTATTGGTACGTTATAGATAGAATGCGCTTGGCCAAGGAGTTCACAACATTGCCATCCGGAAGTATAACGGACCAACACACAAACTCTGTGTAACCATGAACTTTTATAGTCTGGTTAATACAGTTTAGTGAGAACAACTCACAAACGCGGATGGCAAAAACAATAACAAAGGCCTGAGTGACGTCATCTGCATACTATCTATAGTCCGGTTAATACAGTTTAGTGAGAATTACTCAATGACGCAGATGACAAAAAAACAATAATAAAGACATGAGTGACGTCAACTTCGTTCTATCTCTAATAGTTCAAGGTTACACATTGCATAGTTTTGTGTGTTGGTCCGTTATATTTCCGGATGTCAATGTTGTGAGTACAGCATCTATTGTATGTGTGACCCTCCGTCTCTACCCTGTATTGTGTCGGGATGTGCTCGTGAGGTGTTGAACGTTGAATGTGTTGCTACAAAACTTGGGGATGATTTCTCTTCGTGAGGGTGGAGAATCAAAATAATTTATCTCATCGTAACCAAATCAAAGTTCTAATTTCGTATTCTTATAACTGAAAATATCAAATTAAGAAATTAAAGAGCGGTATAAGATAAAGATCTGAACAAGTGTGTATGAAAGGTGCCAGACAAAACAAGAAAGAAAAATACAAGAAAAAAAAAATTACCCCCCTCCCTACCCCCCAAAATAAAAACCAAAAAAAAACAAACAAAAAAACCAGTCTCCCTTATTGAGGTCGACTGATTTTTTTAAAATGATTTTTTCTTTCTTGTATTTTTCTTTCTAGCTTTTTCTGGCAACTTTCATACACACTTGTTCAGATCTTTATTCTTTAAACTCTAAATACACTTTTAGGGGACCAATTAATCAAGACAAAATACCGTTTTGAGACGATGGGACACAAAATATTTGCAAATCAACCAATAACAACCCCCCCCCCCCCCCCCACCCCGTCCATCCGTAGCCATCGTTAGCTTGTAGATAGTATGCGATTGATTAAGAAGCTCAAACAATTGCCATCCGGAAGTATAACGGACCAACACACAAAACTTTGTGTAACCATGAACTGTTATAGTCTGGATAATACAGTTTAGTGAGAATTACACATAAACGTGGATGGCAAAAAACAATAACAAAGACTCGATTGAAGTCATTTTCATTATATTATCTCTATAGCCTGACATTGACCAAAAAGTTTACGCCAAAAAACAAGTCTTTGGCCGCAAAATAAAACAAATCGTGAGTTGTATTCAATAGTTCAATTAATGATATCACCGGTTTCCTTGAGCTCTACTAACAACTCACTAGACGCTGCATAAACCTAAAAAATGGCGTCCAACTAAACGTCCGAGAGGGTTCTAGTGTCAGGCTATAATATAGATAGAATGCGCTTGGCCAAGGAGTTCACAACATTGCCATCCGGAAGTATAACGGACCAACACACAAACTCTGTGTAACCATGAACTTTTATAGTCTGGTTAATACAGTTTAGTGAGAACAACTCACAAACGCGGATGGCAAAAACAATAACAAAGGCCTGAGTGACGTCATCTGCATACTATCTATATTAACGATGGCTACGGTCAAATCCATTGTCTACTGATCAAATCCCAAACCCCAGGCCTTTTCGACAACGTAATATTAGGTACATAAAGAGAACCCACAAGCTTGGGTTCATAGGTCATACCAAATCGGCTAGGCCAAATCCTCTGACAATTTCAGTGTGTGAGTCAAAGAGAATAATATAATATATGCAAAAATCAGCCAATAACATCGTTCCCTCCCCCCCCCCCCCCCCCCCCCCCCCCCCCCCCCCCCCCCCCCCTTTTTTTTTTTCCCCTTCCATCGGCAACTAACCCCAGGCCTTTTCGACAACGTAATATTAGGTACATAAAGAGAACCCTCAATGTCGGGTTCATAGTTCATACCAAATCTGCTAGGCCAAATCGACTGGCATAGAGTATAGAGTGTGTAATAGTTACCAATAGCTAATACGCCTCGTTCTGAAAAAAGTCCGCGAAATTAAAGGGGAGGCAAGAGAAAATCAGCTGATCGTTAAAATAGTAACAGAAAAGTGGAGGTGCTCGGCAATGAATGCAAGAAAGACATTTAAAACGCCGTAAAAATGTTTAAAAATCACTTAATGTTATAATTACCATCCATAACAACCTGTCAAATTCACATATATAAGATGTCAAGCCAAAATTAATAATAAAATAATAAAGAACACGATTAACCGGTGGTCCGTTGACTACACATGCATACGAGTACCAGAAATATTTTGTAAACAATGTAACACAATTTAATGTGTAAGTTTCAAAGCAAATGCAACCACAAATAACATCAAAGAACAATGTGGGACTACTGTTTTAATTTCATAAAACCAAACGTATATTTTCTGCCCCCGATATTGAACGTGTAGTTAATATGTATCGTACAAACAACATTCGTTTAGACAGGAAGTCGGGATTCTAGCGCCAGTTTTATTTGGGCAACCATGATTGGGATTTCACTCAATGCACTTATTATTAATAATAATAATAATTATTATTATTATTATTATTATTATTATTATAATAAGCAGTTGAAAGGATATAGTCTTTGGTGTATAAGTGCATATGTACAATATTTCTTATAATAAATGCTTCAAAACAAAACAAAACTAAAAAAAAATAAATAAAGAATAAATGAATAAAAATATCTATTTGGGCATTTACTTACATTAATAGTCTTGAAAATCACAATCACAATCCATGAAAATTAAATATCCCAAAATCCGAAGAAGACATGAATTTAATCCAAAATCCAACACAGGAATGTATTTTAATAGGAGACAGATATCCTATTAAAACCATAGCATTACTTGCAAACAACAATACCCCACTCTGCGTTTAACGGGCTTGTGGCCGTCACATTGTAAATTGTGGCCGCATTAGGGTAATCGGTGTCCTAAAGACTGACATACAATCAATGAGAACTATAAAGAATCCATTCTAGAATTCAACTACAAACTGAAAAGCATGATAAATATCACTCTCTCAAATAATTTCCTTTGCTCAGGTTCACTCACACTCTCCTTTATTGCAAAACATTGATAAGTGAGATAAAGTTTGTATTTCAATTATAAACTTAATCACATAACCTAAATGATGGAGAATAAAAACAGCTAATTATAAAAAAAATTCACAGATCAAGTTATCTATTTGAACTCCGCATATTTAGCTTAATTACTCATTGACCATATATTTTTTTTTAATGGCATTGTTTCATTTAAACAAGACCATGACGCTTATGCCTGGACCGGGTATTCACAAATTCTGCTTTTGTGTTCCACTTTTCGAATCGAATTAATCTCTATCTTATCCGTTTATTTGCAAATTTTCTGCACTTTATAAATAAGACCATAACGCTTATGTCTGGACCGGTTGTTCGCAAATTCTGCCTTTGTGTTCCACTGTTCGATTAGAATTAATCTCTATTTTTTCCGTTTATTTGCAAAGTTTCTGCACTTTATGAATAAGACCATAACGCTTATGTCTCGACCGGGCATTCGCAAATTCTGCTTTTGCGTTCCACTTTTCGAATCGAATAAATCTCTTTTTTCCCGTTTATTTGCAAAGTTTCTGCACTTTATAAATAAGACCATGACGCTTATGTCTGGACCCGGCATTCGCAAATTCTGCTTTTGTGTTCCACTTTTCGAATCGAATGAATCTCTATCTTATCCGTTTATTTGCAAAGTTTCTGCACTTTATAAATAAGACCATAGCGCTTATGTCTGGACCGGGCATTCGCAAATTCTGCTTTTGTGTTCCACTTTTCGAATCGAATTAATCTCTATTTTATCCGTCTATTTGCAAAGATTCTGCACTTTATAAATAAGACCATTACGCTTATGTCTGGACCGGGCATTCGCAAATTCTGCTTTTGTGTTCCACTTTTCGAATCGATTTAATCTCTATTTTATCCGTCTATTTGCAAAGATTCTGTACTTTATAAATAGGACTATGACGCTTATGTCTGGACTGGGTATTCGCAAATTTACCTTTTGTGTTCCACTTTTCGAATCGAAATAACATCTAGTCTATCCGTTTATTTGCAAAGTTTCTGCACTTTATAAATAAGACCATAACGCTTATGTCTAGACCGGGCATTCGCAAATTCTGCTTTTGTGTTCCACTTTTCGAATCGAATGAATCTCTATCTTATCCGTTTATTTGCAAAGTTTCTGCACTTTATAAATAAGACCATAACGCTTATGTCTGGACCGGGCATTTGCAAATTCTGCTTTTGTGTTCCACTTTTCGAATCGAATGAATCTCATCTTGTCCGTTTATTTTCAAAGTTTCTAGATTTTATAAATAAGACCATAACACTTATGTCTGGACCGGGCATTCGCAAATTCTGCTTTTGTGTTCCACTTTTCGAATCGAATTAATATCTAGTCTATCGGTTTATTTGCAAAGTTTCTGCATTTTATAAATAATAATAATTGTTCAAAATTTTACCTTACACCCGATATTACAAGTACAAGTGAGCCAGGTGAAGAAGATTGTCAAACAGTGTGACAGATGAAATAGGAAGAGAGAGAGAGGAGGGAGGAGAGAGAGAGAGAGAGAGAGAGAGTGTGTGTGAGAGAGAGAGGGCAAGAGAGAGAGAGAGAGAGGGTAAGAGAGAGAGATATTCGTTTTTTGTTCAAAATCTCTCTCTCTCTCTCTCTCTCTCTCTCTATCTCTCATTGCACAAGGTTGTGCTATTTACTACTATTTATCAAGAACAGCCAAGCTGGCAACCCAGTCTCTGTATAAACTAAGCAAGATGTCAACAGGGACCTCGCTCCTTATCCAATGCCGAAGCTTTAGTTTGAGTCAAACGGTTTTGTTAAAAAAAAACACCCAAAATAAGTTCGTGTCGTAAGTGATGGAAGTTGAAGTCGGCTTATTATAAAATCGTTTTTATGGTCTGTTTGGATTACCCTTTTTAAATAGAAAAAGTGAATATAACATAAACTTGAAGAATAGGCAAGCTAAATGAAATTTAAATCGACTGATTAAATGAGTACGCGAGGCTGAGTTGCAAACGACTACTGGGTTCCGACATTCCGATCCCAGTGTCATTCATGTTCACCGTACCGTGTTACTGTCTACACACTACACTGCATTGTTAGTGACTGGTCATGTCTTTTTTGTTTGTATGTTTTACGCAAGCTTAATAAAAATTAAATTGACTGATTAAATGAATACGTGAGGCAGAGTTGCGAACGACTCATGGGTTCCGACATTCCGATCCCAGTGTCAGTCATGTTCACCGTACTGTGTTACTGTCTACACACTACCGGCATTGTTAGTGACTGGTCATGCCTGTTTTGTTTGTATGTTTCTTTTAATATGGGTCAATTTACAAAGAATAATAATAGAAATGTTCAAAACAAAAACTAGATTCACTATTACGTGCCTGTAATGAAGTGCTTTCCACAAACCGTGAGCGAGAATGATGGTGGAGGTAATGGCAACCATGTGGGTTTGTTATTGTTTCCTACCTCCGTCAACCCGCGCATCCAGTTGCGCACCCACGCTGATTCTAACCAATACTAATACCATTTGCATTGCAAAGTCCTGTAAAAGCTGGCCATAGCTATCAACATTGGTATAGTATCATCTTACCCAAGACGCAGTATTTTTCAACGTTATCAAACCAACCACATATACTTCCTTTTACGTCTCTTCCGTCGGATTGATCGCAGATGGGTTGGTCTGTTGGTGTATCATGTGTATGTGTGTGTGTGTGTGTGTGTGTGTGTGTGTGTGTGTGTGTGTGTGTCTGTATATAGAGTTGTGTCGAGGCCAGGCACGCTAGCAGGCTATAATGACGCTGGATTGCGTCACGGAGTAATTTGACGTCACAATGACTAACCGTTGGCCTGGAAACCGGGCTGAGGCCGAGCTGTGAGGTTAAAGGTGTTTTGGGTTGGCGTGGAGGGGAGTCATGATAGCAGGGTTGACCAGTTTGGCTGTTTGTAAAGTCGTTTGAAATAGACGACTAGGTCTACTTAAAATTTAACATATTTAATTTTTTTAAAATTATTCATTGATTTTTAAAAGGAGGTGAGAGAGAAATGGGAAAGAGGGGCGGGTGGGAGTAGCAGGGTCCGAAGAAGAGACAGAATTCCTACAAGAAAGTGTTTCTAGACAATTATTATCGTATATGGATTCTAAATGCAACTGATTGTCAATATATAGATAAGTAAATAAATAAATAAATAAATAAATAAATAAAAAAGATTAAGTGGATAAATAAATACATTTTTAAAAAGACTATTTAAAGAACTAAATAATAGATAAATAAATATTTTTTAATTTAAATAAATGGACGTGGACATCAAAATAATGCATTTCCAGGGCTTGACCTGCGATAAACACTCCACATTGCTTTATTTAATTTCTTAGCACCAGACACTATTTCACCACGGCTTCTAAAAATGGTAGAAAATGAGATTGCCCGTACGCTGACTTAACTATTTGAAATATCTTTTAAATCAGGCGTCATACCCCAAATACGGAAACATGCTTATGTACAACCAATCCATTAAAAAGGTGATAGGAAAATTGTTGTACATTATCGCCCAATCTCCTTGACCTGCATATTATGCTGTTAACCGCTGTGGAAGTGGAAAGGGGGGGGGGGGGGGGGTTGGGGGTGTTATGTGTGTGTGTGTGGTGGGGGGGGGGGTTGTATGGGGGAGGGGGTGTTTTCTGTTCAAAAGTGTGTGTTACAAGGTTCCTGTACACAAAAGTTTCGGGTTTTTTTTGGTCAAGACTCACCATTTCTGTAGTTAGTGTAATCCGTGTTCCATCACAAATAATGAATTAATTTCACTTGAATCGTTCTATTTTCTATGACTCTCACTATGACTATGATTAGTTCTGACTCAGGGAGGTTATAGTAATATTATTATTATGCTTTGGTTATGCGACATGTATTTCTATATATATTTTTATTTGATCCTGTAATTTTAACTCACTTCAAGAACATGTAACATGTTAGGAATCAAAGTCAAAACATATTGATGTGATAATGACTACCATAAGCACAGTTGCACATCGTGTAATCCACTGAAATCTATCGATTATAACAATTCCATTTAAAAACGAATGATACACAACCGCTTGCTTTGGAAGTTTACAAACGAAAGAGGCAAACATGCAGATTGTTTTATACTTAAACTTCTGTTCTCACAAACAGGGATGCCATCGGGTGGGGAAGTGATGTCACTTTTACGTCATCAAAGAAATTCCTTTACTGACCGGCTCACCAGTAAGACGACCGTTCTCCCGACTATGCTGTCTTTAAAGTAATGGATACGGTCAAGATACTGCTATTTACTACGAAGATAATTTTTCCCACACAAAAACGGTCAAATTTCACCCATATCCACAAGTTGCAGCTTGAAAAGGAAAGGCAACTAGTAGAATACTGCTATTTTGCTAGGAAGAAGTGTCAAGAAGTTAAGTCATAGTTGGTGTGTGTGGGTAGTGCTGCCAGATGGCCACATGCATGATCAAAATTGACACACAGAGAATCGCGTATATATTATAAATTAAAACTTTCTTTTTTAAAAATAAAAACAAGTCTTTTCCTTGGTTAGTCCATAAAAAAAAAATCAAAATCGATGTCTTTTAAGGAGGTCAAAGTGTTTGAAGTGTTTGGCTACGTGGGGTTCTATTTGGTCACTTTTGCAGTCTAAATTGGCTTCGAAGAACTCTGTAGCACATCGTAAGATCCTCAATGCTAGATCATCTTGAGTCAAATATATTACTGAATGATGCTCAGCACGGTTTCAGAATAGGCAGACCATGTGAAACACAACTAGTCTCTATGGTCGATAATTCTTACTAGAATTTGAGAAAGGTGGACAACCCGACCTGATACTCCTTGATTTTGAGAAAGCTTTTGATAAAGTACCTTAACTTATACGCGGGTTCTCAACAAGATCCAGAAAGTTGGTCAGACACTGAAGTGGATATAATCATTTCTGAGCGACAGAACCCAACAAGTAGTTGTCGGAGGTCAAACCTCTGAAATAGGCCGTGTTACTTCAGGAGTCCCCCAAACGATCAAATCTTGGTCCTTTGCTTTTTCTTGTTTTAATTAACGACCTCCCTGGTGGCTTAGCATCTGAAGTTCGTCTATTTGCAGATGACGCTGCACTCTACAAGCACATCCACTCAATTGAAGATAGCGTTGAACTAAATAAGGGCTTGGCAAAACTGGAAGATTGGGATAAGTCACGGCTTATGACCTTCAACGTAAGCAAATGTAACGTTTTGACAATATCAATCAAACAAACAAACAAACAAACCAAAAAAAAAAACAAAACAAAAAAAACAACAACAACAACAAAAACAAAAACAACAAAAAACAACACAATCATGGCCAAAAATAGATAAAGTCAAGTCATCTAGATATCTTGAACTAAATATTACACATAACTTCAAATGGAAATCCCACACTGTGAATATAACATCAAAGGCAAACAAAACAAGCGCTTTTTTAACACGAAACATGAATGGCTGTCCCGTCAAAACTCAGACACTTGCCTACAAAACTATAATAGGATTAAAATGGCCCTCATCTTGCCAAAATCTCTCAAACCTGGGACTTTGCGAAGTCCCATCGATAAAATTTGGAGGACGGGATTTCTGATCAAAATTTTCATTACCTATTTATCCAGAGTACAGCAGGGTACTCAGATCATAGCCATCATTCTATAGAGTTCTACAGATCTGTCTACAGCTGTGAAAAAAAATCGTATAATTAAAATTTTAAAATATCTATTTATATAGAATGAACGAAATTGACGCCACTCAGGTTTTTGTTATTGTTTTTAGCCAGCCATTTTTATGAGTAGTTCTCACTAAATTATTGTATCAATCAGACTATAGATAGTTCGAAGATGACGTCACTCAGGTCTTTGTTATTGTGTTTTGCCATCCGCGTTTATGAGTAATGCTCACTGAACTGTATTAACCTGACTATAAACCTTCATCGATACACACAGTTTTGTGTGTTGGTCCGTTATACTTCCGGATAGCAATGTTATGAGCTTCTTAGCCAAGCGCATACTATCTATAAACGTTCAAGGCTACACATAGTTTTGTGTGTTGGTACGTTATATATCCCGCTGGTGGATATTGTGAGGGATTTAACTAAGCGCATAACATCAATGAATATTTGATCTTAAAATGAAGAATTGCACCTACCTGTATTTCTAATCAAAGAAAGCCGACTAAAGCAGAAGCTGTGGTCATTGCATACAAAAGTTATTCTGGACTTTGAATTATATTTTAACCGTGCTGAGGGCGAACTGGTCCGTTTGTGCGGCTATGTGGTCTTGTGGTATGACACTCGCTTTCGGATCAGAAGGTTCGAGTTCCGCTCTAAGCGGCGCTTAGTTGAGTCCTTGGAAAAGGCTCTTATCTCACGTTCATCACACATCACTCAGGTGTAAAAATGAGTGCCTGGCCGTTAAAAGCGTTGTCTTTGTCGGAAAATAAATATCCGTAAAATCGCCTAACGGGCGTCATGTCTCGTTCTACATTTTAAGTGTTGCAGCCGAATAGAGAACCTCCGTAAAGAAGCGCTATGAGCACGTTTTGTGGATATTACGATATATAAAAGCTCAAGTCAAAAAAAATAAATAAATAAATAAATAAAATTTAAAAAAAAAAATAATAATAATAATAATTTAAAAAAATATATATATAGACAGGTCTGGCTTTTTGCTTAAATATCTTTTAACTCACTCAATCCTAGAGATTTTTTGCTAGGTACTTTTCAATACATGAAAAAATGCATAAAAAATGAATATGTGAACAGATAGTTTTATTCAACTTCCATTAATATGTCAAAATTAAAAACATTAGCTTTGATACTACACCTATAATTTGTCTCAGAAAAATGTAATAAATAGGCATGGGGTACAAGTAACCTGGGTAAACAACGGATATAGTCGGTGTTAGAGTTGAGTGAGTTAATATTATTTTTAAATGAAGCAGAGTTCGCTTTGGCCTTTTTCTGCTGACATCGTTTGGCTGTTTTATACAGAATCGGTCTGGCAAAGAATGATTGATAGTAAAATAAATGTAAGCCTTGGCTAGTTGAGGGGAAAGCGCAGCAGGTTACAATGTGTTGTGTTCTTCTCGGCCTCAATGATTTATTTTCCTCAAACTCATCTTAAAAGGGTGATTGGGGGTATTATAATGTGGAGGGGCCATGCTCTCTAGGTTGCTATGGTGTAGGGGCTAGGACTTCATATGCAGGACTGATTGCCTATAGATGTCACTGTGTAGGGGCAATTTGCCATTTGGGTGAATTTGCCAAAACTTGCACCAAATTGTCTGATCATTTATTTTAAAATTTTATTTCAATTTTAAGAACCAAATGATAATGGGAATAATATGACTCGGAGATACTATTTTAAAACAAAATCCAACTTGTTTGTAGAAAATGGCCTGTGGGTGGGGGGGGGGGGGGGGGGGGGGGGAACTGTTTGACAAGGAGATTTGTGAAGTGGGTTTGGCTTGCTGGCAGGCCTTTATAGGCGCGCATTGCGGCTAACGCCTGTGTTTAATATAGTATTCCTTTGGTTCTAACGTTGAGGAAAAATATTCCCTCAGGGATGAGTAAATAGGGTGTTATTATCTCTGACTTACAGAAATTATACCTATTGCCAAAGAATGAAAACTTGAGCATTCATATAGCGCAATATCAACGAAACGTGCTCAAATCACTTTACAAGGGGTCCCTAGCTAACAGCACCACTTCACTTGTAGGACGAGACATGACGCCTGTTCGGCGATACTACAATAGTATTCCGACAGAAACAACGTTGTAAACACCTGTCACTTTACACCTGACCTGAGTGAGGTTAGAAAATGTGAATAAAAATAGCCTTTTCCATGGCCTCATAAAAGGTCCGCTCAGAACTGAAATCAAACTCTGGACCTTCCAATCCAAACACGGGCGTCATATCAATAGACCACGCAGCTTTCGTAAACTTAATTTTCACTTTTTTTTTTTTTTGGTGACAGTCGCGATGCAATTATGGCGTCATCTTCTTGAGAGAATCAAGCAATGAGTGTATGAAGGCTGACGTTTACGTCACTAATTTGCTTACTATCGTTTTAAGTCAGCAGCAGCTAGAGAGGTACGTATTGGCTCTCTCAAAGATACCCTTTATCAGACTATATTAACAAGTTAACGATGAAGTTCCATGAACCGAAATGACCGACCAACGACGATGAAGAAAACCAGGAACTGCCTTCAGATGACACACGACGCCCTGTGCACAAAGTCTGAAGGCAGATCCTGATTTTCGTTCTCATCGACGGTCGATCGTTTCCGTTCCTAGAACGTAAACGTTAACTTCCTATCAGCTCTCACAAAGTTCCTTTAATCTGACA